>NC_056747.1:978036896-978336896 GCF_019279795.1 Protopterus annectens
ATAACATGCTGCTATATGCTGTCATTATAGTAGCAAGGGGTGTGAGTCTACTGTCTCGGACACCTGAGTATATATGGCTAGTACCACAATCTTTTCTCTTTGTATGTGTTTCATACTTGAGTAGTATCCCAGGTTATTTCCAGTCACACTTGCATGTATTGTATCATTACATTACTACTTTTAACAGTGCTTTTCCAAGTAAGAGTAGATTGCAGACTGTAGTACTGCAACCATACACCCCTGCATGCAAAACTGGACTCTGAGCACTGACTATCATGTTCTTGGTGTTTGAGCTGTATGTTTTTAACTATCTCCTATTGGATATTGATCAGATATGTTGATATTAACTGTAGACTACTATGTTTTTAGGACATGTCATTGAGGACTGCTGTCATGTAGTAATGGCATACATATCAGTTTCAGATGCCTATCTGTCAAAATAGTCATCCTAATGCATAACCTGTTGGCTAGCTACTTTCTGTCTGTCCTCTGTACAGATGGGCTGCTGTCAGGTATTCATTTTGGCTGCTTACACTGACATGTCTACCCAGCTGTGTTATGAATGCCACAGCAAGGAAACCCCACTCTGTATGCACCACATGTCATGGATACCTCAACCAAACTACCACAGTCAACAGAACATGTTTGAGTACAGGTCCCTATCCCAGACACTGGCCATTTTATGCAATATATGTTGCATACACATCAATTGGAGCACTTCACTGGCCCTCTTCAAGAGAAAACCAGATGATTGGATGTTGAATTTAAATGTCACCCTGGGGATCACTCAAGTGGCATCAGTTGATAGATGGCCTGCTGACAAATGCCAGGTGGCATGATACCAGTGTACTCACATGTCCTACTCTTCTCATCTCTTTATGGACATTAGGCTGGTACACACCTAGGAACACCTGCACCTATGGACCTCATACTGACAAATGTGTATGTGTGCATGACTGAGTGTAACAGTGCATGTGTGTTTGTAAACTTGTAGTGAAAATACTCTGAGGGCCTTCTCACCCACTACACTCCCCATTGCTATACATAGAAAGGGCTGCTGCTGTAATTCACATTAAATGTACCTTGTGACACTCTTCACCCTATGGGCTATCTGGAGCTTGCAATACCAGCATAACACTGTTCCACAAATGGGTAGATAGGCGTGGGTTACCTTCTGAGTCCTGGCAAATGTGAGTACGTGTGTGTAATTGTGTGTGAGTGTGCATATTTGCAGGAGACAGCATTCTGAGGCTACATTTTCCAAATACACTAAACCTTGCCATACATTATAAGGGATGGTGATGTTGCTGACATTAGGAGAGCCATGACAAAACCCTCACCCTACTATCCCTATGGCATGTGTAATAAATGCATATCCCTGTAGTAGCAATAATTAGATAGACAAGGGTTTGTATTGCAGTCCTGGTCAATGTGTGATTGTGGGTATATCAGAGCATTATCGTGGGTTTCAGTGAGTACACTATCCAATGGGGGTGCTGGGTATACTGACTGTACATCGTGGTACCCCCAGTACATGTCCCAAGGTCCACTGTATGAGGACTGCTGTCACTATCAGCATACAGGTAACTGATGACACTATCCAGTCGAATGATGCATGTGCTGCATGGAAAAACTCTGTAAGAGTATGGACTCACTGACAAGGTAGTCAGCACTGCTAAACCCAGGTCTGTCAAATGTGTCTATGACTGTATGTGTTTGTGAATGTGTATATGACAGCATGTTATACTATGTACTGTCTATTAGCACCCAATACATCCCCCATTACCATACTGTACAAGGCCTGGTGATGTTGTTCACTTTACAGGAAACTCGGGACACACCTCACCCTACAAGCTCTGTGGTGTGTGCAATTAAGGTCAAACACATTAGTAACAATACGTACCTAGGTAGGGGTTCTACTCTCAGTGTTTCCAAGTAAGTGTGTGTGTATGTGAAGGGATCTACTTCAGTTTGCAGAAAATATATTTCCCAGGAGATCATTTGTCGGAGAACTAACTGGCAAAAGGTAACATTTCAAAGTGATCATCTTGTGGAAATTTATTCCATCAAAACTAGTAGTGGATGTGTAAATGCCCTCTTCCCCACTGTACAGCTGTACAGCGATACTGGAGTTGGTATATATAGTTGGGTGTGGTTGTTGTGGGCACAGCCACCCACATTGGGGTTATTGTTGTGTGTATCCCCCTGCTTAGTGTGCTGTTATACTGTACAGTTTATGTTAAGAGGTTAAGTAGTTGTTAATCACACTATGTGTGGTTCTACGCCACCTCACACCATCCAAAGTGGGGGCTGTGCCTCCCACACCAGCACACCTATGTTTACCAACTCCAGGATTGCACTACATTGGGGAAGAGTACATATACCCTGCCAGTACTATTTTCAATGACATTAAACTGGTGGACTGATTATTTACTGATGTGATGTTTTGGAAATTTGATCTTGGTGGAATTACATAGGCCAAAATGAGTTCTCTGCAAAATGAAGTACATTCGTGTGAACAGTATTCTTTGTTTATTGCATCAACACATAAGCCTCTGTGTGTGTGTTATTCACAAACATTTGGTGTGTGCCACCCAGTACACTTACCATTGTCCACTGTAAAAGAGCTTCTTACATCAGCCACCATGCATTCACCTGTATACACCCCTCAGACCTATCAGCCATGTGGCACATGCAGTAACTGTTATACAGACCTGTTACTTGTGTTCAGCTGTACCCAGGATATGACATAGTCAATATGTCACCACAGTGCCACACCCCTTGTAGGAAAGGACAGCAGACCAACATCCTGCTGACACATAGACACCTAGAACACAAACAGAATACATTATGGAGACCACAATCAGTGAGTGTTAATAACAGCTATAATACATCATGACTGGACAGCTACACAACCTGATGTGTAAGCATTAAACATTCCAGCTGACAACACATTAAACAGCATTACACTGCTAAACTTTAGTACATTCACCCTGTGCATCAGAACCATATTAGCATATCCCTGCATCGATGGTATGGATGACAGGGATGTGGTACAAGTATCATCATATGCACAGGGTGTGATATGGGTTTGCCAGAGGCCTAGGCTGAGCCATTTGGTTGACATCATGTGTGTGAGTTAGGGGGTTAGTCATTAAATGGCCTGTGCAGATGTGGTGTGTGTAGGTATAGAGGTGCCCTAGCTGTGTTGGTGATGTGTGTGTGTATGTATGCACACAGTTCTGCCATGTGGCTGCCCTATACAGGTGTATGTTGGACAGCTGTGGATCGTACAGGGCAGGGGGTACAGTTCACCATGTCCAGCCATGGACATGGGAACTGCACCTACCAAGTATTGCATGGGCTTTACCAGGCAGAAACCCAGATATGGTACTCTCCCCTGACGATGACAATTGTCCGCTGGATCCACATCCCTGTTGGGACTGGCCAGGACCATGTGCACATGGCCTGCTGCATTGTGGTGTGAACACCCCCCCCCCGCAGTGCTGGTGTTGATACTGCCACTACAGAAGAGGCCATGAGATGTTGCACGTCCACGTAGACCTCCACCTGTTGGTGTTGCTGACTTACATCCATGTGGCCAGCGCCCTACTCCCACCACATGCTCTAGCACAGACACCACGTGATCAAGGATTCCCACCATCTCACCCAACCGTTTATCCATGACCTCTGAAAAATAATGGAGGGCATCTGCAAGATCACGGATGTAGTCATGTACAGCAGGAAGAGTAGCCCTCTGCAGCCTCAGACCATCTCTGGTGTAATGTTCCATATGTGCCTGTGCCTCCTTCATGGCCTGAAATATTCATCTGGTGACACCTGCTGTGGCACTTCTGCCAGGGGCATGATGGCCATCAGCCCCTCTAAGAGCACCCCTGTACATCTGTCTGTGTGGGACCTCACCAGTCATCTGGCTATGGCTGCTGTGTACAGACACACTTGCCATAGACACCACACTTACCTGCCCCATGCCACCACCTGCCAACTGTCCCTCATCTATGACCACTGGTGATGGGGTATGTATGGGCATTGTGACTGTGTGCAGGGATGGGGTGGATAAAAGTGGGATGTTAACCATTGGCAAAGATTCAGCCCCTGACAACCCTGCCTGTGCCACACTATGCCTATCATCATTGTCAGAGTCTGTATGGACACTAACATCAGTTTTCCTGCAGGAAGGACCCTGACCCACCTCGATACCTGTGAGGGGTAGACAAGAAATGCAAATTAAGACCTGTACATTATGGTTTACGTCTACACACGCATACACACACACACACACACACACACACACACACACACACACACACACACACACACACACACACACACACTTACAGGTGAGGTGGCACAAAGATATTACACAGACCTGTCATTACCCAACAGTCAACATGCATGACATATGGCACTCAACAGCATGCACTACAGCCATACTCAGTCCTTGTTTCCAACATTATACATCTCTGTGATGCATTAGTACTGTGTACCGTACCTCACAAGTGTACACACCCTTGCTGAATGTGTATATGTGTGGCAGTTATGTTTGCTCTCTTGCTCACAGCCCCTATGTGTTTGTGTTACACATACCTGGGATGATATGAAGACTGATGTCAATAATTAATGCCTGACCATATCATCCCAGGTATGTCACCCCTGGGATTCCGGATATTGGCAAAGGCTCTTGCCACCCCCATAGTGCCTTTTTTAGGCAAGGCTCAAATTCTAAACCTACCACCCTAGAACACAAAAAAGGAAAAAAACTAAGGGTAATGCTGCTCAATGCCAGAAGTCTAAATCTCAAAATGCACGCACTCGAGGCCCTTCTCAGTATGGAGAACATCGATGTCTGTGCTGTGACAGAAACCTGGTTCAAGGCTCCTGAGAGCACCCCAGCACTAACAGGTTTTACCTCATACCATGCGTTCCGGCCCCAAAATCCGGACAATACCAAGAAAGGAGGGGGGGTATCCATATTCATCAAGGACACCCACACCTCAAGACTGGTGGCAACGCACGATGCATCGGAGACCATCCAGGTGCAATTAACCATAGACAAGACTGCTCTGCAAATTGTAGCATGTTACAGGCCACCCTCACAAACTCAGGAACCTCACATGGCTTTCCTGAAAACACTGGAGGGGATAAATGTATCTCCAAACACCATCATACTAGGTGACTTCAATTACCCTAATATAGACTGGGAACACTACTCAAGCCCAAACACCCTAGCCCAAAAGTTCCTGGAATTCATAAACTCAAATGCCATGGAACAACTAGTCACCATCCCCACAAGAGGAGAAAACATACTTGATCTCATCATCACGAACATGGGAGCACAATGTTCAACACCGGAAGTATACCCTCACTGGTGAGATCAGATCACAAACTAATCTTGCTGGAGGTCCTCATCCCACCCCACCTGAAATAAAAAGACCACAGTAAAACTTCGAAGCCGACTTCACACTTCTAAAGACTAGTGTGGTCTCCTTTAAGGCCCCGAGGCGGAAAACAGTACTCAAGCCGCTGAATCACTTACAAATGCCTTCTACCAGCACCTGCAGGACTGCATGGATAAGGCAATCCCAAGCAAAACAAAGACTCTTTGTACCAAGGGCAAGCGTCCAGTCTGGTGGACCCCAGCCATAAACAAACTCTACAACAAAGGAGGAAGCTACTACAAGATAGAGCAAAATCCTTAAAAGGTAAGACACCTTTGATCACTATAAGTAAAAAGCTAAGAGCTCTCATAAAATCATCCAAAGCAAATTTTGAGAGAAAAATAGCTAAAGACTCAAAAGACAATCATAAGGCCTTCTTTAGCTATGTTAGAAACCTGGGAGGAAACTCCCAGATATGCTCAGAACTAGTTCAAAATGATGTGAAGATTACTGATCCTACAGACATTGCCAACATACTGGCTGACAGGTTCAGTGCAAACTCCCAAAGAAGAGATATCTATACCAAATGGTTGCAGCCCCCCAAACTTCTCAAACGCCCAAGTGAGAACTGCTCTCTCCAAAGCAAAAAACACAGCATCCATGGGACCTGATGGTGTCCCAGGCTGTGTGCTCCACGAACTCAACGAGGAATTAAACCCACAGCTAGGACAGCTGTTTAATCATAGTCTCACCTCTGGATACGTACCCAGGGAGTGCCGCACTGCGACTGTGGTCCCACTTCACAAAGGCGGTGCCTCCACAGACCCTGGAAATTACCAGCCCATTAGCTTGACAAGCCTTATCTGCAAAGCTATGGAGAGGATCATAATGGACCTCATAAATAAAGACATAGGGAATTTGCAGACTTTGGATCCAACCCAGTTTGGCTTTGTCAAAGGCAGATCATGCCTTTTAAACTTGGTTGACTTTTTCGAAACAGTCACCAAAGCCATTGATGAGGGAAAGGCAGTCCATACAGCCTACCTCGATCTGGTGAAAGCCTTCGACTCAATACCCCACTCGGGTATCATTGAAAAACTCATCAGCTTAAATGTTAACCCATACATCACAAGATGGGTTGCAAACTGGCTGAGTGACAGAACCCACAGGGTCAGAGTTGCTGGCGCCATGTCAGACTCAAAGCCTGTCACAAGTGGTGTCCCACAGGGCTCAGTCCTGGGCCCACTCTTGTTTGGCATCTACTTTTCCGAAGTACAAGCAAACACAGGAGGGTTATGGCTGACAAAGTTTGCAGATGACTGCAAACTGGGCCGTAGTCGAAAACACATCTGACACAGATATCCTTCAGAAGGGTCTCACAGAAACGGATGACTGGTGCCAGGGCCATGGCCTAAAGTTAAATGCCAAAAATGCATAGTCATACCCTTCGGGAAAACAAGGTTACCCTAGCTACCATATAGGTGGTAATCCTCTGAGCACAGAAGAAGTTATCAGGGACCTGGGGACCCAGGTTGACAGTAGCCTGTCATTCGACACCCATGTAGCTAAAGTAGTTAGGAAGACCTTCTACATTGCCCACCTTATCATGAAGGGATTCACATCTAGATCAAGGGAGGTCATAGTCTCCCTATACTCATCACTCATCAGACCAATGATTGAGTACAATGCCCCATTCGGAATGTATCTGACCCGACACTTGCAGCAGCTGGAGAGGCCACAGAAGTTCCTCACCAAAAGGATAAAGGGTCTCAAAAATCTGTCCTATGCTGCCCGACTGAAAGAACTCCAGCTCTATTCAGTCGCGTACCGCTTGCTCAGAGGTGATCTTTGCCTGACATACAAGGCCATGTCTAACCCAGATTTGATGAATATGCTTCACCTCAAAAAATCTAGATCCATCAGAGACACAAGGGTGGGAGACTTAAACCTCGACACGGCTATTAATAGGATGTGCTGGAGGGATAGATTCATCACCCAAAGACTCCCTATGCTGTGGAACAAAATCCCGGTATATGTGAGGCAGAGCACCTCGCTGGCCTTGTTCAAGAGAAATCTTGACCAATGGATGGGAGATCGCAGATATACTCCAGGGATTACCTCAGTGTCACTGCTAGACAGAGGCACAGCAAAATAATGGGTATAGTTCCCCATACAAAAGGGGTGGCGTAAGCCACAAAACTATGGGCTAGGCTTATAAATGCCCTCGGGCAGATAGCCTAGTATGAACCTATGAACCTATGAACCTTTGATTTGCAGATCTCCTCATCAGCAGTGCATGTATGTACAATAAAATCTGGTTACACTGACAACCTTCAAAGCTTAACGTGGATATGAGGAGTGTACACACTCTTGTTGACATGCCAGCCTCTTCTATGATATGCAATGGGGCCACAATACTGCATTTGTTAACATTACACACACCTGATATGTGACATATGACCTGTGCATTCTAATACAGTATCAAACAAATGTTTTAGTCATGCAGATGCTGAATGAGATGCATAAGGGTTAAAGTGTTTGCCTTACAAACACAAGGTGCAAGGTTTGAGTCTCACAAGGGATAATTGGCTAGGCTTAAAAATGTCTCTCAAGGGCAGTTAGCCTAGTACTAACCTATGAACCTATGTGGGTTGCATAAGTGTGCACACCCTTAACACAATGGTTTGTTGAAGCACCTGTTAAGTGAACTACAGCAGTCATTATTCCTGGAAGGGGTATACTAGCATGGCCCATCTTCACTTGCCATTATTTGGTCACTCTGCCCTACAAAGGTCCACAACTCTACCAGATTGCAAGGTCAGCTCATGTGCACAGCTCTTGGAGGTCACACAGTGGTTTCACTATTGCTGTAGAGTCTGGGTTATGTATGGCAGAATTCATAACCTTGACTGTGTTCAGATATAGCCATTCTTAGCGAACTTTGGATGTATGCTTCAGTCACTGTTGTGCTTCAAGCTGACACCTCTCCCCATCCTCAGCCTTATTGCAGATGCCTGACAACTATGGGCCACACATGAGTGTTATTTTGCAGTGTTCCAAATTCCAACCACCATGTCTACCAGCCTAGCTCCAGCTAATGAATATCAACCCTAAAGGTGGACACTGGCACCAAAAAGCTAAAAATTGGGGATGGTCGCTCTGAGGTGGAGTGAAGTGTTGCTTGTGCACCACACGTATTTGTTTGAATAATGTCTGTAGGTTTGAGCCTTGGTTTTATGACACCATTACACATTGCAACACATGCCTTTGGGAGACTTGATGTTATGCGTATGCTACCTGTACAGAGCCCTGGATGATGCTTCATGTAGGACAACTCTTCCATCTGATTACCCTAACCCATAGCCCACACTTATGCAGAATCTAGGCAATTGTCAACACAGGTACTGCACAGGCAGTACTTGCTAGACATTCCTGCAAGTCCCTCAGTGTTGCTGCATATTTCTGGGCAGCCTCCATGACCAGTTTGCAACATGTTTTGTCATCTATTTTGGATGGACATCTGTTTATTTTCTACATCAATGTTTTCCCACAGTTCATACACACATAGATGACTGCACTGTTTGCCATGGTATATGCAATGGTGAGGTAAGGTTACTTTTCCCACTCCTGAGTGATACCTTTCAGATATGGGAACCATTTCATGGTTTGTAAAATGTTTGTAAGCCACAGCTTCCTCTGTTGCAGGTGAGTGGGCAAATGTCATGGACATACTTCTTGGACATCAGATCATTACTTGGTGTGACATTGAGGCCCTATACTTGATGGCAGGTGTGTACTCAAGAAGAGTGAATGCTGTCAGTACATCACAAGCTGCTTCCACAATATGTTATTTGGAGTGTGTGCACACATATGCTTCCAGTGTTTGGTAAGGTTTGTGTTCCCCATATTTGTTGTCCTAACATAGGATTCCATATTACACATTCATTACTCATGTTAGGATCACATTACAGGTTGCAAAAGGTGTGGAATGTGGTATTGTGGCCTGCCATTGTTTATATCAGGAACAGTTGCAATTGTAATAGTGTTGTATACACTGTTGTATCCACTGTATTAGGGTAATGTTTCAGACATGTCCCTATTGTAGGCCATTTGTCCCACCATTATGTTCATCTCTGTCCACACATCTTGCACTGCCAGGCTGTTAGGTATACTGCAGGAATCTTACATACCCTTCAGATATGTCACCATGGTGACCACTGTAATGCAGTGCAGTTAACACCAACAAAAATGAACATGTACAGCATGAATTATGGGTAGGTGTGTTAAATGTGTGCATGGCAAATAGCATGGTCATAACATGGCCGGTGTATTGGCAAACCTGAACAAAACAACTCCATACTCACCAGCTACAGGCTGCTGCCTCAGTTGTATACCAGACGGACCTAAATAGTTGTGTGAGAGAAGTAATGTCAGCAGCCACTCCTGTGGCACTGGTACAGGGTGGAAGCAGCATTATAGCACATCGACAGTACAAACCCACAATACTAAGGATTATGCTCATCTGTTCATTACTACACTCCAGAAACAGACTATCTTATCAGACATATGCATGTAGATACTTTACAGATAAAAATGGATAAGCAACAATGGTCTAGTAATGTGCCCTGGGGCCTTACTTGCACGCTCCTCATCCATTGTGTGGGTGGCACCCACTTCCACAATACTGTCTTCAGTCTGCTGGCATGTCTGGCAGGCGGGTTCCCCAAGGCTGGTGAGGAGCTCCTCAGCATGTGTCAGTGGGGGCTGGATGGCATGACCCTAACCTGTGGCTAGCTGGTCCCTCCTAACAACAGCAGCATGCTGATGGGTGTGGTGGATTAGATCAGTGCAATGATGCTGCACCTGCTCATAATTTCAGTTGTGTAGGCTAACATCATTTACCCTGTGGACAAGCTCGTTCCACAGGATGGTCCTCTCCTTCAGATCCTGGGCCCTGCGGCCAAATAGTATGCCATGATGCTGGATGATGAATTGGATAATTGTGTCATTCTCAAGGTTCGTGAACATTGGCAAACGTTCCTGGGACATTGTACCTGGAAGATATAAACAGGAAAAAAGGTCACAGGATGTCATACGGTTGTCCACATGCACATCAACAGTGGATATTACTTGCAAATAATCCAAACTATACCATAACACTGTAAGCTATCATGACGTTGACATCTTGCATTACACTCCTGACCTGTCCAGTTCCCCCAATGTTGGACACTTAATGGCATAATCCACTATTCTCCATTCATTTCTGTGTAGAGGGATGACAGTGGCCATCTTCCATGTGGATGTGTTTGACTGTAGTGTGTGATGGAGCTGTGAGCACAAGCCTGAGTTCATGTAGGAGGCAGACTGTGATGTTCTCATGCCTCATGGAGACTTGCTATTGTTGCCATTAGTCAGCATTATATACATGCTCACCACTGATGTGGTCAGGAGTGTGGTTGATGTGCATAGCCCCCTGTACAAATGTTGTGGACAGGGGGCCACTGTTCCCACCTATCCTGTCTGATGCAGGTTGCCTATATCCATGTCATGTGTGTATGAGGTGTGCTTTACCCACAGTACAGGTTGACTTGTGTTACTGCCTCTGAGGATGCGTACATATGTGGATACATGGTTGCAGTTGGCCTTGGTGGTTTGGATATGTCTGATTTCTATTCATCGTCACCCTTACAGGAAGTCACCTGTGAACCTACATGCTTGCTCAGATAGAGGTGCACTTACTACCAAGTTGTGGTCTGCATCTATGTGTCCCTGTACAGCCACTATATCAACCTATTATGTGCTTTGTGTCTTGCTGCTGTCCACCAAGGGGGATTGCTCTATCGTTGGTGGAGGCTGGTTGTACAGGTCAGGTACTGCTCAGTCCATATAGCTACAGTGGATATAAAGTGTACACACCCCTGTTACAATGCATGGTAGTTGTGCAATTGAAGCATTACCCCACAAAAGCACATAGCAACACAATCCCCACCTGTGGTGTGACCTATAGCCTGCTCAGTTCAATAGGGAACATAACAACCTGTCTTGTGAAAACATATGGGAATTAATACTCAGTACAGTAAGCCAGTTGAATGTGTGTGCACACCCTTACACTGATATGTTGTGTAAACACCTGCTGAGATGATTACAGCATCCATATGTATTGGTTTGTACTCTAATGTCATATCACATCTTCACTTAGCAATAGTTGCTCACCTTCCATGAAACAGCTTTGTTTCTTTTTCAATAGAATTGTACAGGTTATGGGTCACATTTGAGGTGAGAAACATTTTGACATGACTTTCTGTGGTCTCATTGGCTTACAGTACACATATCTGGCATTCCAACAGGGGTGTGTACACTTTGATATCCAGTGTATATGGGTGCTGATATAGCTGTTAGTGGTAGGCATGGACAGTGGGTCATAACACAGTTGTACACTTCTCTGATTGCTACCTGATAAGCATGCCTACTGTTGTACCCATATCAGTGTCATAGGTTCATATGTTCATAGGTAGGTACTAGGCTATCAGCCCAAGGGCCCACGTAAGCCTAGCCAACAAGGTTCCCTGGCTTACACCACCCAAGAAAGTTATTTTCCTGTGCCACTGTCGAGCAGAGACACAGAAGTGATCCCTGGGGTGTATTTCCTATTTTCCATCCACTCATCAAGATTTTTCTTGAAGAGTACTAATGAAGAACTTTGCTTGACATAGATGGGTAGCCTGTTCCAGAGTATGGGAAGTCTCTGGGACAGGAATCGATCCCTCCAACATGTACTGTTTATTGTGGTGACAAGGTTTAGGTCCCTAGAGTGTGTAGCTCGGAGGGATTGGGATTTCTTTAGGTGTAGCATGTCCAACAGCTCTGGGTTTGACATAGCTTTATATGTTAGGCAGAGATCACCTCAGATTAGACGATATGCTACAGAGTAAAGCTGGAGTTTTTTGAGATGGTCAGTGTAGGGCATTTGTTTGAGGCCAGTAATCCTCTTTGTGAGGTACTTCTGTGGCCTTTCCAGCTGCTGCCGATGTCTTGTGAGGTACATTCCAAAAAGGGCGTTGTACTCTATAATGGGTCTAATGAGTGTCGAGTAGAGGGGAACAATGACCTCTTTTTTCCTGGATGAAAACCCTTTTATGATGAGGTGTGCCATGTAGAAGGACTTCCTGACTAATGTGGCAATGTGACTATCAAAGGAGAGACTACTGTCCATATGTGTCCCAAGGTCTCTTATCACACATTCTGTGTTAAGTAGATTGCTGCCTATGTGGTAGTTCATGGGTACAGAGTTTTTACCAAAGGGGATGACACTGCACTTTTTGGCATTGAGCTTGAGGCCATGGCTCTGACACCAGGCATCTGTCTCAGCGAGGCCCTTCTGTAGGATGTCCACATCATTTGGGGACTTGACTATGGCTCCTAGTTTGCAGTCATCTGTGAACTTCGTTAGCCAGAGGCCTTCTGTGTTAGCCTGTACTTCAGAGAAGTAGATACCAAACAGGTGAGGTCTCAGGACGGAACCCTGTGGTACTCCACTTGTCACTGCTTTGAGGTCAGATTTGGAGTCTGCAACTTTTACAGTGGGGGTTCTGTCAGTGAGCCAGTTGGCAACCCATCTTGTGACGTAGGGATTTATACCTAGTTTAGTGAGTTTAGCTATAATTCCAGAATGGGGGATGGTGTCAAAAGCCTTGACGAGGTCAAGATAGGCTGTGTGAACCATCTTACCCTCATCTACGGCTTTGGTGACTGCCTCAAAGAGGTCGATCAGGTTCAGGAGGCATGATCTGCCTTTCACAAACCCAAACTGGGTGGGATCCAGAGTTTGGAGGTTACCAATATCTTTGTTTATGAGTTCCATGATGATACGTTCCATGGCCTTGCAGACCAGGCTCGTCAGGCTAATTGGTCGATAGTTCCCGGGATCAGTGGTGGCTCCCCCTTTGTGGAGTGGGGCACCATTCAGTAGGCACAAAGCCTGATGCGAGGCTATTATTGAACATGGTGCTTAAGTGGGGAGCCAGTTTGTTCTAAAGTTCGTGTAAAACGCAGCCTGGGATGTTGTCCGGTCCCATGGATGCTGTGTTTTTTGCTTTAGAGAGCACAGCTTTTACCTGCGTATTTGTGATTACAGGGACTCTGCATTCTTCCTGTATAGATATGGGCCCTTTAGGGGGTGAGGGGCAGTAAAGTTAGCACTGAACCTATCTGCCAGGATGTTGGCAATATCAGTTGGTTCTGTAATTTTCGTGCCTTTGTGCTCTAATTCAGAGCAGATCTGGGTGTTGCCATCAAGATTCTTGACATAGCTATAGAATGCTTTGTGGTTGTCATTAGAATTAGTGGCGATTTTGTTTTCATACCTAGCTTTGGAGGATCTTATAAGGGATCTCAACTTCTTACTGAGGCTGACCAGGGAGCTCCTCCACTCATGGGATTTTACTCTCTTTTGCAACAGTTTCTTCCTCCTGTTGTACAGTTTGTTTATGGCAGGGGACCACCAGATTGGCTTCCTTTTTCTGGAGGATAGCATCTTGGTTCTGTTTGGGATAGCACGATCCATGCACTCATGTAAGTGCTTATAGAGTGCATTTGTGTAGGATTCAGCAGTTGTAACTGTATTATCCATCTGCATGGGTGTCATGAAATTCACCACTTCTGTCTTAAGAAGCATGAAGTTGGCTTTGGAGAAATTTTTTACCGTTGTTTCCTTAATGGGGGGTGGGGGTGGGATGTGGATATCAAGGGTGATTAGCTTATGGTCAGATCGGACCAAAGAGGAGTTGACCAGGTGTGGAACACCGGTCACTCATGTTGGTAATAACTAGGTCTAGGATATTGTTGCCCCTGGTGGGGGTGTGGATAAGTTGATCCAGGACATTGGAGTTCATGAATTCCAGAAAGCGTTGAGCTAAGGAGTTGGTACATAAGTAGTTTTCCCAGTTAATGCTGGGGTAGTTGAAGTCGCCCAGTATTAAGGTGTTTGGTTGAACCCTAATATTTTCCAGTACATCAAGAAAAGAAGAGTGGGAATCTAGGGGCATGGTGGCAGATCTGTAGCAAGCTACAATTTGGATTGCAGTTTTGCCCACAGAGTTAGTTGCACTTGGATAACCTTGGATGCATTATGCTGAGCAACTAGCCTGGAGGTGTGGATATCCTTAATGAATATGGGCACACCTCCACCTTTGGTGTTTTGGTCCAGGTTACATGGCCGAAAAGTGTGGTATGAGTTATAGCCTGGTAGTGCAGAGGTGCTCTCTGGAGCCTTGAACCAGGTCTCAGTCACTGCACAGATATCGATGTTCTCCATTTTAAGGAGTGCCTTGAGTGAGTGCATTTTGAGATTTAGACTTCTAGCATTGAGTAGCATTAACCTCAGTTTTTGCTTGCCTGTTCCTGTTATGGTGGTGAATTTGTTATTTGAACCTTGCCTAAAAAAGACACTATAGGAGCTGCAAGATCCTTAACCAGTATCTGGAATTCCAGGGATGACAGGTGCAGGCCATCTGTGGCAAAGCATCGTAGTCTGTCGACCATGTCGTCCCAAGCAGACAGATACTGGATCCCCTTAGAATGACACCAGAAGCTTAGCCAATTGTTGAAGTCAATCATTTTGTTCTTGTACTGTGGTATCATTCTGGGCGATGGCAGAATTCTACTCAAGGCTAGGGTCATACCTGCCTCGGCTACAAGATCAGAGAGCTCTTCCATGTCTCTTTTCATGTAGTCCAGGGAGGTATGTCTCAGGCCATTCACACCAGCATGGACAATGAAACAATCAGTAGCAGTACACATTTTATTTTGTTGTATGTAGTGACAGTAATATTACACACATGTGCAACATGCACATCCTATCTTCTGGACTACTTGTGACCCATGTTATTAGTTCTGTGCCTTTCAGCGTAACATAGGCAAACATACAGATGCTCAGGGGATACCTGGTATACATTTGTGTTCTATGTTAGTATGGCACACTGTATTTACAGTCTTGCAGCTCAATTATACATCTCAGCCTGTTATACCAGGACTTCTGGGCATTGGTCCACATCACTGGGTGACAAAACAGGGAAATCAATTTTGATAAAGTATTAATATAGCTGACATAACACAAGTATATGTGTATGTGACTACAGATATCTGTCACAACTATGAACATTGTCCAGCAGAACACTGTACAGTTGAATGTTATTAATTCAATATATCACATGCAGTTTAACACAGACATCTGCAACATTGTTTTACTATGCTCATGGTCTATATAGTTATCCTAGATTTACAATACAAACATGTATAATACTCATATTCACAGGTAACAATGGATATGGGCAACATCCCATTAACTTACGAATCCCAAAAAATGAAGCGAAACCAATGATAAACCCAACACAGACAGCGCAAAGGATCCCATTAACTGGCCTAGCAGTGGCACAGACACGACAGTTTGAAAGACACTCTAGTGGTTGCCATATGTGAGCTGTTCTTTCCCAGGGTGTGTCAGGCTCCTCAGCTCTGACCCGACCTATCCACCTCTTAGAGCATCACATATGGACAAAGCCTTGCATTGGGGGGGTATATAGGGACAGATCATAGATATGCCTATTACAAACCTATGACATTTGTAGCATGATACATTTTGCATTACCATGACTGTTCTGAAGGTGGTGGGGTCTGAAACTCATGTGGCTGTCATTACTTCATTACTTTCATCTCCAGCTTTTTACCAGACTAATATAGATGTTTGGAGGAACAGAACAAACACTATGATGGCTAAATCTTGACATTCTGTGAAGATCTGCAATATTACAGTTATGGCCCACTACAGACAAAGACATATGCTATGTCCATAGCATTTGTTCAGCAGGACATCATTACAGCAAGTATTGATGGCACATACACATCTTTCATAATCATATATCCCATTATTACAGACCAAGTACTACATTCAATTACATGCCTACATGTTTCACATACCTGGTTTATTTTTATGTTCATTCTTTGTACAAGTTGTCTTCTTGTTTCTTATCTTTTTTAGGTTTTGTTTATGTTGTTTCTAGTTTTTTGTCTGTCTCTCTGTCTCTGTCTCTCTCTTTCTCTCCACTACTGGGATCGAGCTGGTTTGAATAGGTTGCATCATGGCTTTTATAGGTGATGCTCATGTTCAGGTGATGGCCTATGCACCAATTGCTGTTCCCCACTTGCTAATTCCATGAAGCCAGCTGTATAGTTCTTCCAATAGCCAATGTCATAGCAACCCACTACTATAAATAACTAAATCATGTGGGTGTTGTCCCTTTACCTTGCCTGTATGGAAGACATCCTTCATGAATGGAGGCAGCAATGTTACAGACAGCAGGTAGGAATACCTCTTGCAACAAGACTTGTGGACACAGGCCAACTACATGTTTGTATAAGGTTCCAGACCTAGGGACAGTGTGTGAGTATTGCAGTTATACGCATTGCATACTGCTAGTTTTACAGGGTTTGTGTGTACATGCTAGTTTTTCAAGGAATGCAATCTGTCTGCATAGCTCTCAACTGTGGGGCTATCCACATGATAGCCAGAGGATTGGCTGTTATGTTTTGTCTGTTCCCCACATAGGTCTTGTCCTTGACAAATAAGTGGCATTCTCTCTGTTGATTGCTATCAGTACATGGCAACATCTATTTGTGTTTCTGACTTCATATTCCTCAGTAAAGGTAAGTTGCAACCAATCCTGTAACACCAGCAACTTTCACAGTGTATAACAGCAATATTTCAAATATGGCCCTGTGTTTTTGCCTCTGTCCTCCACTTATATACCAGGCTTTGTCCAGATGTCATGCAGTAAGAGGTTAATAAGTATGGTCTATCATTATTTAGTGCTGACATTCCTGCTATCATTCCATGATGTTGTGGACTCCCACACAAGTTGTGGGGTAGGGTCCATATATATGAGAGCTACAGATGGACAACATGTGTGATCCTGTACAGTCAAGAGGTCCATGTATAGAGAACACTGTTATATGCTCTTGAAAGACATTTTATGGAGAGGGGTATTAAATGTTTTTAACCTAGGCTGTTAGAACATGTGAAGAATATCAGTAATAAGAAACATAAAGGTTTATGGCTGTACATTTTCATACATTTCACCATGGCGGCAGTGGTGGGCTAGAGCATACTGTTTTGCACACAGTTCTGTTTGTCAGTGTGATAGTACTGTTTTAAGTTAAGCATTGTTATGTAATGGATACGTTTACATTGTGACAATTGATACTTTCCCCCTTGGGGGTTGACTTCAGAATGTAATTGGATGCTGTTGAACTACATCTGTAATTGTTGATTGATTCTTGTCTTCAAGGCAAGTGTGTTTTTTACTGTACTACTTGAAGACTTTAGCCTAGACAGCAATGTATCTTATTTTTTGTGGATTACTGTATCATATGTTTTCTTGGAGAGTTGCATTAATCAGTTATTATGTATTTCAAACACCAAAATGCTGTAAGAAATGGCATAAACAACTGAAATAGTACACAAATAAACATTTATTTGTATGCAAAATGTGTGGTGTCATGTCCTTTGCATTGTGTGTGGGTATATGTTTTCATGCAATAATTCTCATTTATAGGAAAGAATCAGACTCTGGCCATTTGAATAGGTGGCAACTGTAGGAACAATGGCCGTTTGATATTCTGTGCACCCTCTATATACTCTCTCTCTCTATATCTGTGCACCCTCTATATACTCTCTCTCTCTCTCTCTCTATATATATATATATATATATATATATATATATATATATATATATGTGTGTGTGTGTATGTGTGTGTGTGTGGGTGGGTGTGTGTGTATATATATGTATCATTAGAATGTTTAGGGATTCCACATTGTACATTGCCTATGGTAGACTGACTGTTCTGCATGATATGTTACAGAAATCATCTGAACATCTTACAGCTCAGATGGCTTAGTGGTAAACTGCTGTGGCTATAGTGTGTAAGATCCTGGGTTCAAGATCTGCAAGGGCTGGTTATTTTATTGCTAGGCAGGACAAGGACTGCTGGATACAGAGTAATTAAGGCAGTTTTGAGCAGCCTTAAGTAGGTTTGCAGGGGTTTGCGTGACAGTAAGTGGTGCTAACATAAGGTTAAACGTAAGGGACTTACACCATGTAGGCTTTACTTACCAGTGCCCAAACTGGCTTAGTATTTACATTTAAACAATGGTTACACCTGCTAAGCATAGCCTAGCCTTGGTAACCATTGATCACATTCCAGACTGATAAAATGTAATTAATTTTAATTAAATTGAATTCTCTGTACATAAAATGTTTTTATGTGCTGTCATTACAGTAGCAAGGGGTGTGAGTATACTGTATTGGACACCTGGCTATACATGGGTAGTACCACAGTCTGTTCTCTTTGGATTTGTTTCATAAATTGGCAGTATCCCAAGTTACATGCAGTCACACTTGCATGCTACACCAGCTACATTGCACTGCTTGACAGAAATAGTTTAACAAATATGGTATCATTACGTTAGTACTTTTAACAGTGCTTTTACAAGTAAGAGTAGATTGCAGATTGTAGAACTCGAACTATACACCCCTGCATACAAAGCTAGACTCGGAGTACTGAGTATCTTGTTCTATGTGCTTGAGCTGTATATTTATATGTATCTCCTATTGGATATTGATCTGATATGTTGATATTAACTGTAGACTACTATGTTCCTTGGACATGTCATTGGGGACTGCTGTCGTGTAATAATGGCATACCTTTCAGTTTCAGATGTGTATCTTTCAATACATTCATCCTAATGCATAACCTGTTGGCTATCTACTTTCTGTCTTTCCTCTGTGCAGATGTGCACATGTCAGGTATTGCTACATCCATACCACTATGCAGGTGCCCACATTGTATTGTGCTGTGGGCCTGGACACTGTTAATACTTCCGACATATGGGACATTCCTTAATGTGTGCTTTGCCCCATTTCCTTGCCTGTGTGAGGGACATTACAGAGGTGGTGGCCTACAGATTCACATACAGTGAGTGGCAATACGTCACAGGACAGGACATGTGGAGAGAGCCGACCAACATGGGGGACATATCCCCAGATTTGTGAACAGATTATATATCATCCGTGCTGTTATACACATGGTGGATTGATAGCTTGATAGGTTTGTGTGGACATGCATTTACTGTGGGACGTCATGACTCACAGTGATATGTCTCTGGCATACCTATCCACTGGCACACTGTCTGCAGACTAGCCACATGTCTGCCTGTCATGTTTGTGTGTTCAGTTGTGGACTCTGGGGAATTCAGTTAGTAATTACTCACATCTATTGGTATGACTGATGTCATATTCCTCATAAAGGATGTTACAACAAACTCAGTGACATCTGCAACTATCTCAATGTATGACAGCAGTATGTCCAATCTACCCCTGTGTTTGTGCCTCTGGTCCCACCTAGTGATATAGGGGTTGATGCCAAGCTTGGTGAGTGGGGAATGTTATCAAAGGCTTTGGCAAGATCAATTTAGGCTGTAGGTGTCACCTTGCCTTCATCCACAGCTCAAGTGACTGATGGCAAGAGGTTGACCAAGTTGAATGAGCAGGTATGACCTACCCTTCACAAACAAACTGTGTGGGATCCTGAGTCTGCAGATTCCCATATCCATGTTTATTAGGTGCATGATGATGGATTCCATAGCTTCACATAACAGACTTGTCAGGCAGTTGGGGCGGTATTTCCCAGGGTTTGTAGTTACACCTCATTTGTGAGGAGGGATGACTGTAGCAGTGCACAATTCAGTAGGGACAAAGCCTGAGGTGAGGCTGCACTTTAACAGTGCACACAGGTAAGGTGCCAGGTCACTCTGTAGTTCATGTAGAACACAGCCAGGTGTATTCTCAAGTCCCATAGAGGCTGTATTCTTGGCCTTGGACAGTGGTGTTGTAACCTGTGTTGCAGTAATACTGGGTGCATGGCAGTGTACTGGTATTGGGATTGGTTCTTTGGGGAGGAGTGAGGGGTACTGTCTGCACTCAAGATGCCAGCCAGTATATTGGCATTATTTTCTGGCTCAGTCTGGGAGGTACCATTGTCTAGTTGCTCAGAACAATTCTTGGTATTGCCATGGAGATTCTTTACATAACTGTATGAGGTCTTTTGGTTGTCTTTACTATGTGCTCCAAGTTTGTTCTCACAGCTAACTTTGTAGTATTTGATGAGGGATCTCAACTATTCATTGAGACTGATAAGGGTTTATTTCCTGACTGGTGACTTCACTGTATTCCACATCAGTTCCCTCCTTCTGTTGTACAGTTTCTTTATGGCAGGGGACCACCAGATCAGCTTCCTTTTATTGGAGGTGGGGGTCCTTGTTGTATTGGGTAAGGCAATATCCATGCATTTGTGTACGTGTTCATAGTACATTGTTGTTTGATTCGGCTGTCATGCAACTAGTCTCCATTTGCATGGCTGCCATGAGGTTTGCTACTTCTGCTTTTATGAGGCCACAGTTAGCTTTGGAAAGGCTTTTCATGGTGGTTACCTGTGCAGTGGTTGGTAGGATGGCTGTGGATTTCCAAAGGTGATTACTTTGTGTTCAGATATAACAAGTGAGGTGTTGACTATTGGTGTAGAACAACAGTCGCCCATGTTAGGAAGGACCAGGTCGATGTGATGGCCATGTGCATCGGTACATGAGTAGCTTTCCCACTTAATGGTGGGGTAGTTGAAGTCAACCAGTATGAGACTGTTAGGTTGGACACTAATATTCTCCAGGGTGTTTATGGACATGGAGTGTGAGTCTTGGGAAATGTATGGGGACCTATCACAGACTACAACCTGAATCACTGTCTTACCCAATGTCAGCTATGCCTGCAGGATCTCTAATGCATAATGTTGGTCTTCCACTTTGGAGGTTTGTGCATCCTTTATGAATATGAAAATACCACCACCTTTGCAGCTTCGGTCCACGTTCTGTAGCAAAATGTTGTGGAATTACGTATAGGCTGGTGCTGCAGGGGTGCTTCCTGCTGCCTTTATCTAGGTCTCTGTTACAACACAGATGTCATTGTTCCCCATTTTAAGGAATACTTCCAGTGAGTGAGTTTCCAGATGTAGAATTCCAGTGTGCAGCAGCATGACTCACTGATTGCCATGTCTTTGTAGCTGTCATATATTTCTGTATATTTATGTATACATATATTTATATCTATCTATATGTGTGTGTATGTGCCTATTAATCTTCTATATATATGTATGTATGCATATATGTGGATATGAATATGGATGTATATCTCTCTATGTATATATGTATCATGTATATATTTGTCCACATATAGGCATCTCCATACATATATACATGTATATATAGACTACCTGACTGATTCTACAGTCTCCTTCCCCTGCTGTTGGATGACTGCACTAACTGATATGTTTGGGATGTCAAAACTATTTTGTAGGATTCAGATGGTGTAATGGTACATTGCTTTGATCATAGTTTACAAGGCCCTTGGTCCAGGACTTTGCAAACCTTATTATAGGTTCATAGGTTCATATGTTTTTGCAAGGCAGAACAGTTCAGCTGTGGAGGATGGGATAAGGGCTATAATTATGAGGTAGTCTCTAGTTTGGGCCCCTTCACCCCCATTTACACTGCCTTTGGTCAGATGTTTTGCAGTGAGAGGTTTAGAGTGTGGATCCGATGTCCAAATGCACTACATACACACACACACACACACACACGCACACACATATATATATATATGTATATATAGGTGTGTGTGTGTGTATATATATATATATATATATATATATATATATATATATATATATATATATATATATATATATATATATATATATATATATATATATATATATATATATATATATATATATACACACACACATATAGACACACACACACACACACATATTTTGTGTGTGTGTGTGTGTGTGTGTGTATATATATAAATATATATGTGTGTGTGTGTGTGTGTGTGTGTGTATATATATATATATATATATATATATATATATATATATATATATATATATATATATATATATATATATATACACACATATGTAAATATAATTTCCCTACTGTTGAATGACTGTGCTGCATGATATGTTTGAGAAAACATCAGACCTAGCTACAGCTCAGATGGCTTAGTGGTAAATTGCTGTGGCTATGGTGTGTAGGGTCTTGGGTTCAAGACTTGCAATGGTTGATTATTTTGTTGCTGGACAGAACAAGGGCTGATGGATACAGAGTGATTAAGTCACTTTTAAGCAGTTGTAAGTGGGTTTGCATGGTGGTAAGCCAGTTAAATATGCTTACAAACATTTAGCCTTAAAAGTGCTTAATCTGTGTAGACATTGCTTAGCACCATGCAAACAGGCTTAATTCTGCTTACTACTGCTTAAAAGAGCTTACTCCCACTTACCCCCATGCTAATTTCTTTAAAAGAAAAGAAAGAAGAGGTGATAGGAAAGTGGTGAAAGGGGGGCATGCAGAGGGAAAGACAATTGGGAAAGTAGCTAGGAATGTGCAGGGATGGTATAAGTAAGGTCCATAGCTGTCCATTTCTTTTACAGCAACAGCTGTGCATATATACTGAATTTGGAAGTATATTTGGACCCTCAAACCCCTGAGAGAGGGGTGAGGACAACAATAATTTGTTGTAAAGCCAATTAGACCAGATTACATGTATCCAGTGGGCATGTATGCAAAATGGACAGCTATGTATGGGGTGGAATTTTTTTGGGGGAACAGATTGCCCTTTTTTATTTTTTTAAGGTGAGAGCGGGATTTTGGGGAAGGATAGTATGTATATTTGGGGAGGTAGGTTGGGTAGGTAGACAGACAAGACAGACAAGACAGCATACAGAGGTGGTATATGACACATGTGGAAGGTAAACACCTTGGACGGGGAGGGGTGTTTGAAAATCGGAAGCCCATGAGCCCCCAAATGGAAACAGTGGGACTGAGGTCCCCACTCATGGGCAGTCCCCACTACATCTTCATGGTCCCAAAGGTGGCTGTGCTGAGCAAGAGGGGCAGGCTGACCCTCTAATTGCATCATGCAGCCCTCAAGCTGGTGTAGCCAATCTCCAAATGCCTTTCAGAGCTCGCTACACACCAATCCTCAGAACTGACTTTGGGTGACAGTATCCTGTCCATGCCCACTCCCAGGGGGACAAGCCCCATCCCCTGAGGCGGTTCCACCCAAAGTTGGCGCAGGATTAGCAGATGAGGACGTCTCGGGGTGGGTTCCAGACATGCTGGGGCCTGGTGCCACGGCCAGATGAGGTGGGAGAGGTGGGTTTGCTCGGACTGGCCTTCCCAAACGTGCTTTGATGTTGCAGTTTTAGAACATATGTGGGTTAGTAATAGTCAATACAATCCAAGATTAGTTATAACAGCATGCATAGATGTTCCCATTATCCCAAAACAACCGATTTTGAACAGCTGCATAGCAAACAGAACACATGCATATATGGAACCACAGTGGCCATTACAACAGAATGCAGGTTACATTGATAGCAACAGCCCACCAATTATAGTATTTCAACATGTAATATTAACAGAAACAAATTTCAATATATGTTGAACAATAGGACATATGTCCCAACAGTAGGTTTGGTGTAAAACATACCCATTGATTTGTGTGTTTAGATTATTGTTGCTGATATGGTGGGGGGGAAGAGAGAGAGAGATGTTAATTAACAACTTGGATATCCTTGCAGTACTCACAACTTTAATGATCATTGCTCTAATCATTACTCTACAGATATTATTATTACAATACCCTCTGGCCTTGGTTTGGGCAGTGGTATGTTTGTACACAATGTATACTTCAACCATCTTCTAGCTACATTCTACTTCTCTTACCTGGAAGATCTGTGGGGGGTAATGTTTGTTAACACTACCTGACTGTTTCTACACATATTCCCAGCTTTCTAGTTATAATGCATACAGCTTAGTACCACTCCCAGGATTCAAACCATGGCTGTGTCTGCTAAAAATACAACAATTTGTGTTTCACCAGAGTGAGATATTTAGAAACTGCTGTCTCTTCCTTCAGTGGTTTCTGTCAGTCTCTGTTGGTTGTACAATCTGACCTTGTAATTACAACATTCTTATACAGACATTCCTAGACATATTTTTTTATGCAGCACAGTGTGAGAAACAGTGGTTGACACAACAGTACTATTTGGATATCAGATCTTAGTACCACAGCTTAGTACCACTCCCAGAATTCAAACCATGGCTGTGTCTATTAAAAATACAACAATCTGTGTTTCATCAGAGTGAGCTATTTAGAAACTGCTGTCTCTTCCTTCAGGGTTTTCTATCTAAGTCTGTCTTGGTTGTACAATCTGACCTTGCAATTACAACATTCTTAGACAGACATTCCTAGACATATTTTTTTTATGTAGCACAGTGTGAGAAACAGTGGTTGACACAACAGTACTATTCGGATATCAGATCTTGGTGAATGCCACATGTCAGGCCATACAATACCAGTGTAAACACAACCAGTCCAGGATTAAGAACATTATTGCCAGGCAGTTACACTTTTATTTAAATATGACCTATATGGGACTATTACTGTCAGATTGTCTGGTTTATTCAGTAGAAACCATACACATTTTTTATACTGCCAGGTGACATTTTACTCCCTTATATTTATTTGGTATGACTACTACAAGCAGGATTGTTACTCACCAGCCTCGTGAACCAGCCTTTGCAACCTGCTGGCATGGGCTTCCTGGTTCACAGCCTGCTCAGCTGCATCTGTAAGAAAATAGAGAAACATTTATGCATACCTATCCATCACATACACAGGCTGGACTTTGGTAAACCGTTATTGCTATGAATACTTACACACTGCTGGGACATCTCCACTCTGTCTTGCTTCTTGGACCCACTGTTCCAAGAGCTCCCTCTTCCTCCATTTCAAGTTGGCATAGTGGTGTCAGACCTGCTTACCAGTCCAAGGGATACCAGTGGCACTGGTGAGATCATAGGTGAGACTTTCCCAGGCTTCCACTTTATATTAGGAGCCCTGGTCCTATAACAGTCAATTGTCATGTTTTTTTACCAGGAGTCCTACCATGACCTTGGACTTCTGTATCCCCCAGCATTGCACCTGAAAACACATACCCTCTCCAACACCTGCCACACTGCCTACAGTGGATAGCTACAACCAGATATGAGCTGTATTCCCCCCTGCAGGGTTTAAATATGGCTGATTACCCACCCTTTGCCATGATTGGATGGTTTTGAAAATGCTGAGCTAAGCTAAGGTACAGACAAACCTGCTTAGCTAAGGTTGGCATTGCTTAAAGAGGCAGGTTCAGCATTGCTTACCAATGGGCAAATCACCTTAGCTGGGCTATTCATTGCTTAGTATTTATATGTGCACAATGCTTACACCCAGTCAGCAGAGCTGTGCAATGCTTATCATTGCTTATGTTTTATTATATTGGTTTACCACCTGTATGGGATTGATTCATCATTCATTACATAATATAGATTTATTTACCTTCCCTGACATCCCCCAATGTGCTGTAATTAATTTATTTTTGTGTGACTATACTGTATGGAGCACCTGTGTTTATATGGGGGTTTTACTACTTTATTACACTGACACCTCACTCTGATTGAGAAAAGTAAGTTACTTCTTACATAAATAGACAAAAAAGTAAAATTGTAATGTTTACACATACAAAATGGAAATGGCTTTGGTGAGGCTCGAACCATGAATGACTACATGGAAGGCATACACTCTAACTGCTACACTGTTGCACTTATGTTTATGGTGGATGTCTATTGCTTTTTAACTTAACCTGCCATTTCAGCTGGGCTAGGCGTAGCTAAGCAATGGGCAGACCTGCACAGCTATGCTTAAACTTTATTGCATATGTAAAAAAATATATATATTTGTTGTGTTTTTTAATTTGCACCCTTCAGAATATCCATGCTAATGCTGAACCTGTTATTCTATTAACTTTCTGGCTTTGTAGGGATGATTGTCCCTTTTGGCTTTGTCCAGATTCCTTACTCTGAGGGGTTGGGGGTGTTATGAGCATTCTTGCTCATTTTAAATTGCCGAACGGCAATTCTGGAGTGCAGGGGGCATGTGTATTGTGAGAGCTCTGCTCTCAGACACATCCCCTGTGCTTGTACACAGAACCATGCTGTTTTACAGCACAGCAGTGCGCTTTCATACATATGCATGGCACACTGCCATGCTGCACAGGAACAGTCCCTGCTGTGCAGGAATAAGTTATTCCTGCATGGCTGCTTGCTGAATCCGGGGGTACGTTTTCTTTGCAGAATCCAAGAAAAAACAAAACAAAATTCACAGCAGCTTCCAAATAAAACTTGTAATCCACAAAATGAAGCAGTTTTTTCAGGCAAAACAATAAAGCCCTGAGCAGGGCAAGCTTAGAAATTTGTGAAAAAACCCATGGATGGCTCAGCACACTTCAGTGCACTTTAGTCCACAGAAAAGCAGCACAATAACGCTCCACCATACGTTTTCGTTTTAAAAATCACTTCCTCAGATGTGGGCTGTTCAAACTACTAGTGCTTTTATACCATTCACTTAATTACATTGATTTGGTTAATGAATTAATTGAAAGGTTAATTTAGTTTAGCTAAGAGTAGTTTATAAGAATTCAAGTAACTTAAAACTTTTATTGGAAAATGGTGCAAACCAAGAAGTTCAGAGACAGAGAAAAAGGAAGGGAACGTTTAAATGTGGACATTGTCAACAGTGTGCATACATTAGCAATGCAGAAAGTGTGTATTTGGAAAGCAGGGGAATCACCCTGGAAGGCAAGGATTTTAATAATCGTGACTCCTTTGGGCTTGTATATTTAGTGAAATGTCAAACCTGTGAAGCATTCTATACAGGGAAGACAGAACGCAAGCTCAGGAGAAGGGTATATGAACATATGTATGACCTAGAAACAAACAAGCAGACTAATGCATTGTACAAACACAAACAAAGCTGTGAAAATGCATACTATACATTTTTGTTGTGATAGAAAGGGTAGAAAAGAGTGGCAGAGGGGGTTTATGGGAGGAATGTTTGGAGTACAGAGAATTATGGTGGCAGATAAGTTTGGAGGCCAATAAGCCACCAGGTCTCAATGAACATATCTCCATAGCCCCATTATTAAAATTGAGTGCAGCAAAACTGTGATATGCATTTGCACTTTATGTGAATTTTATCATGTTTTTACCCATGTTTTCCAATAGTTACAGTTGGTCTTTAAGCTTTTTTGTATTTGTATTTTTATTAAAAAGTTGGGTTTGTAATATGTTATGAACACAAGTGTTACACTCATTTATCAAAGGTATTGAACCTATGTTTCCCTTATATTTTCTTGTTTTTAACATTCTTTTAACTCAGTGGGGCTATACAATTTGCCTTTGGTTTACAATGCAGTTTTTATAATACCTGTAATTTCATGATTTATCCATTAGATGGAGTATCAAGTTCATTTAAAGCAAATATTCAAGTTGGTAATTTTAACCATTGAGTCCTACTAAATGTGTTTCTAATAGTATTTTAACTTTATAATTTATTCTTTGTAGTCAAGTGTTTTAATGATTTTTATTTAAAACATATTTTTATTCATACATATTTATTCATCAAACATTGCAACATTAAATGTGTTTTAACTGTGGCAACACAGAGAGATGCAACAAGAAAAGTTTCTGGTTTTAAACTAAATTAACCTTTCAATTAATTCATTAACCTAATCAATGCAATTACGTGAATGGTCTAAAAGCACTAGTAGTTTGAACAGCCCACAGGAAATGATTTTTAAAACGAAAACATATGGTGGAGTGTTAAGGTGCTGTGTTTCTGTGGAATAAAGTGAAATGAAGTGTGCTGAGCTGTCCGTGGGTTTTTTCACAATTTTCTAAGCTTGCCCTGCTCAGGGCTTTATTGTTTTGCCTGAAAAGCCGCTTCATTCTTTGCAGAATGGCAGTGAATTTATTCTTGCACTTACTTAAGATATGCACTTAGTTATGTGCACATGTATATTGACTTTTGTATATGCTTTCATTTATTAAGCTGAAAAACAGCAAAACAGAGAATTTCATATTTTCATTGTACCTAATTCCTCCTTCCTAATAATTATTTTTTCTTCACTGCAAGTTGAACTAGAAGGACTACATGACTTCAATCCAGTTGTTACATTTGTATGCCGCTGTACAGCTTGCCTGTTTGGGGGATGGCTACTTTATGCAACTTTTTTTTTTTTTTATTACAATTCATTTGTAGTTTCTATTTTCCACTGTACTGTACATATAATCTGTTTGCTGTTTTAAGTAATATTATGTGAATTTGATCTAAGCAACAGATGTTTACCTTCCCTCATAAAGACAAACTGTACAGAAGCTGTACACACACATAAAAATGTAACAAATGAAAGGAAGTTATAACATTCTTCCAGTTCAATTTGCATTCAGTTAAACATATTTACTTTTACATGATGAATTCACTAGAAATATTTCATGGCGATGTGTGATTTCATAATTTGTTCTTAATAAATGTAAACATAAGCTTATTAAGTAGAAACACACAGAGAATTAATGAAATAGTGCACTTCTCATTTGTCCTATATCCTGGTCATTCATATGCTACTTTCACTCCCACTTCAACCTCCAACTCTCCTTTGACTAGGATGTGGTGGCTAACTGATGTCAGTCATCATGTATGTGAAGGTAATATTTTGGAAGAAATGACTGTCTTATACAATTACCATATTTATATTTATTTTCTGGCCTACACAAACCAAATCTTGACTTTCTAACAATTACCTGACTATAGTATACCTAATTACTAAGCTAATAATGACAGTACATGTATATGAAATTATATGGCAATGTAAATATGCTCTTTTCTGTTTGTGTATAAATACACACACACACACACACACACACACACACACACACACACACACATATATATATATATATATATATATATATATATATATATATATATGCTCACAAAATTTAGCCTCTGTCTTTTACAGAGATAAACATGTATATTAAAATAGTTACATATATTTCCTTTTTCATACATATACATTTGTATTTATACACCAAATATGTGAATGTATTAACATGCCATATTTGATACAGATGCATTTCTTTCTTATGCTTACTGACACCTTACACCTTTGTATTTGTTAGAAAAATATGTATTTAAATATATGTGAAATGCTAGTTTAAAAGCAAGGTAGTTTATAATGCATTTTATTCTATTAATCATATAACAGAAGGGATAAATTCATGTGTAAATACAAGTAGCTTCTGAAACTGCAGTGTGCTTTGACTCCTGACCCTGGCAGCTGCCAGCTCAGCAAGCTTAATGTTTATGCTTTTCATAAGTGATTATCTGCTGGGTCAGGAAATTAAATGTGTAAATCTTCCGCTCCTTCCTGATAAGATAACTTGTCCTTGTAAATAATGAAATCTTCCTTTCCTGATGGAGTAACTTGCCCTTGTAAGATAAAAACACAGCTGTGTGAGAAAGTGTAACAGAACAAAGACATGCATTAAAAGACTGAAGCTGCTATTGTATTCGAACTGATATGAGACCTTTAAGAAGTAACTTTACAGAAAGACATTATGACTGACCAGCTGGATAGCAAGGCCGTATTGTATCTAAAGGAAAAGTTTTTTAAATGTACTGCATCAGCATTATTAGATGAATAGAATACTGTTAGTAAAAGTGATGTAGATGCCTTGTGACTAACCACGTCAGTAAGGTGGGCATAACTTGAATGCAAACACTATAAAATATTCTGTACTTCCTGCATCATGTCAGACAAAATTCTGTACTTGTATGGTTTTGCCTCCTGGTGTACACTAGTAAACTTTTGAATCTGAACCTCCTGTGTATTGAATTATTAATTTTATTTAACAGTTTGGTCCTTTCGAGACGGAATTCCCTTGGTAAGCTGCAGATCAGAGCGTATTGGTGGTCGAATACTGCGCAGAAGTTACCGAAATGGTTCTTCTTGAATGAAAAGACCTCCGACTGAATTGTCGTGTGTAAAGAGGCTGGCCACTTTCTGATCTGTGGCCGAAGAGCGGAATTTGAACGTTTTCAAAACCTGGAGGCTCAGGTAGGAAGAATTTGCCTTTTTTCTGTTTTAGATCAGGGACTAGGTTACAGTATATTGTTGTCAAGATTTGTTTTTGCAGATCAGGGACAAAAGGAAGTACTGTATATTTTGTCATAGATCAGGGTAACAGAATAAGGTAGACAGTTATTCTAGATAACTGTAAACAGGAACTAAGAAATTGACATCAGGTGATAAAAAATGGTTACGTAACATTTTCTTTGACATGGGTAATCAGTGCACTAAAACCTCGCGAGATCCACCCCTCACCGAAGATGCAAAATACATGCAATTACAGCGTGCTGATAATGTTAGGTATTATACGAAATGGGTTAACAAATATGAATTTGATGGTAAACTAGATAAACTTTCACTAGTTAAACTCCTTAAACAGCTTAAATCTGATGCAGGAGGTCAGGTAAAAAAGCAACGCCAACTAGGCATACCTCAAGCACACAGGTGGATTGAGGAAGCAAATTGTAGAGACCAGAAGCTTAAAAATTCAAAAACATTATTTTTAGACAAAGAGGATAATAACTTGGTAATAGCTACAGCTCCTCCTCCTCCTCCCTTGCCCCCTCCCTTACCCTTTTCAGGATATGAAGCGAGTGGACAGGCTGGTCCACCTCCGCGTTATCCTGAAATTTCAGTAAGACCACAACCATTTGTTAGAGATCCTATTGAGACTAGGTCTCGAACACGTAAAACACATAGGGACACAGAATCATACCAGATAGAGAGGAATCTACAGGATGAGAGTGAGGAAGAAATATGCCCACTTATAGAAGTTCCAAATCCTCAGGCAGGACAGGAAGGGCAGGATCCAACACTCTTAGTATATAGACCATGGACACCGGAAGACATCCGGAAGGTTACTGAGGGAATCCCCCATCCGAAAGTTAATTTTACAAAATTTTTAGAAGATTTACAAGGCATGAGGTTAAGTTTCCACTTGAATGGGGAAGAAGTAGAAAAAGTAGTAAGACAATTATAGGTCCAGATTGGCGCATGATTTGTGGTACCTGGAATCCCCGTAATGCATAACTTAGGCCATTCCCACATAGTGACGCAGAATTAGACAACAGAGTAAAAGGTCTGACAGACCGAATCTCTGAGAAATGGAAACCTAGAGCAGACTGGACTTGAATTAATCAATGCATACAACAGGAAAATGAGACAATAGATGGATATTATGCTAGATTATTAGAATGTTTCAATAATCATAGCGGTATGTCGGTTCCTGAGAACCAAACAAATGATTCCCCATATGAACAACAATTAAAAAATGCATTTTTGAAAGGTTGCATTGCACCTATTAGTAGCTTCATTACGAAGCATATGATAGATCATCGAACAGGGAGGCTACAAGCCTTACTCGAATACGCTAGACATGCTGAGAGACATTTTAATAGCAAAAAGAAAAAGAAGGCGCAAGTCTTCACTGCTGAAGACGGAGCTGAAGTATTTGTATTACAGTCAGGTAAAAAGGGCAAGAAGAAGAATGCCCAGGGAAACAAACAGTCTGACAAACGATCAGAAGATTTTGAAGAAAGGAAAAAGAGAGGTGAATGCTTCAAGTGCAGAAAGAAAGGGCATCTAGCTAGGGACTGTAAACAAAATAAGAAAGCTACGATGGAAGATAAAGGGAATGAGAACTGACTATATGATAGTGAGGATACATCATATGAAAGTCAGGAATCACCAGTAACAGCTAGAATAGAAAAGACAAATGACAATGTAGTAGAAGGAGTAGAGGAAGTACAAATTGACTTAGACGAAAATGGAAATTAAATTTTAGATTTAGCATTGTTGAGCCTGGAGCTCTACCTAGCAGATACAAAACCGGAAGTGACACTTCTGGTGGAGGGAAGGGAAGTCAAATTTCTGTGTGACTCAGGAGCATCACAGACTTTGATACACCCCTCCAAGTTACCAGAACATTCCAAATCACCTGATTATATATCAGTAAAAGCAGCAAACGGACAGCTATACAGGGAGCCACTCTCCCATGATATAGCAATAACTGACCCTGTTTCAGGTATGACCCAGAGAAGTAAAATAGTTGTGTCTGCAAAGTGTCCAGTAAACCTATTGGGCAGTGACCTTATGCAGATATTTGGCATAGCAGTAGTTCCAACTGTAGAAGGTATGGAGGCACAGAGACAAATGGATACCTTTGTAGTGCGATCGGAGGGTGAAACTTTTTATTGGTACAGCCAGGACCTAGTCACGACTGGTCCAGAGGCAGTGACCGAGGAGCTGATGAACGTAGCCATCAGTAAAGCCCCCTCCCTTGACACTGATCAACATCATTTGTTACACTGTACTCTATACTACTGTACCACACCAGGACCTGATAGAGAGTATGAGTAAGAACTGTTTAGAAATCGTGCAACTAGATTGGTTTTGCGTACTTTGTACTGGGATACTGAGGTGAACAGTGTAGTTAGCTGTTCATTACCTCAAGAATTCCTTGCATTGTATAAATCAAATCAGTTGCCACATGTCAGCTTGACAAAGAACAAAAGTGTCAAATGGGCAGACTTAGGAGAAAAAGTAACAAGATGGGAGAAACAGACTGATTTAGAACTGTCAGAACAAGGGATACAAAAACAAAAACTGAATTGGTTGACACAGACACATCCAGCTGTACACTTGCAATCTAGCGTGGACAGCTGATTAGCATTTTTATTAGAAGAAGAAGAAAAGGCCTTATGTGAAATTCCAACAACTCTTTGGTCAACAGGCAAGTCAGATGTAGGACTTATTCGAACAGCAGGACCAGTTACAATTACCCCAAAGTCAGCTTTTAGACCACAGAAAAGACAATACCCTTTGAGAAAGGATGCAAAAATAGGAATTAAGCCTGTAATAGCAGCATTACTCAAAGAAGGAGTACTGGTAGAATCTCCTGATTCACCATGTAATACACCCCTATTTCTTGTTAAAAAAGCAAACGGGGAATGGCGGATGGTACAAGATTTACAAGCTGTAAATAATGCAGTAATACCTAGAGCACCTACGGTGCCAGACCCACATACTTTGTTAAATGATTTAGAACTGCAACAGAAGTATTTCTCTGTAGTAGATATTAGCAATGCTTTCTTTTCAATACCTATACATCCTGATAGTCAATATTGGTTTGCATTTACATTTCAGGGTAAAAGGTATACATATACTCGACTACCACAGGGATATTGTGAGAGCCCAACAATTTTTGCACAAGAAATGGCTAGCAACCTGGCAGGATTTACCCCACCGGGAGGTAGTCAAATTCTACTTTATGTAGATGACATCTTGCTAGCAGCCCCCACCCAGCAGCAGTGCAGGGAGGATACTGTAGCATTATTGAAATATTTAGCAATACAAGGACACAACGTAAACAAAAGTAAGTTACAACTTTGGAGAAAACAAGTTAGATACTTGGGATATGTAATATCCAATGAAGGTAGAATACTAGATGAGGAAAGAAAAACAGCGATTTTGCAAGCACCCAAGCCAACGACCAAGAAAGAAATTATGTCTTTCTTAGGTACAACTAATTTTTGTCGGAGCTGGATACCAAATTATGCTTTGGAATCTGCTCCACTGACTGATTTGATATATAAGACACCAATGGCAGCACAAGATTTCTTGCAATGAACAACTGAAGCAGAAACGGCTTTCTGCAGGTTGAAGCAGTTGATAGCTTCTTCATTAGTTTTAGGACTTCCAAATTATCACAAATGATTCTTTCAGACCGTAGATTGTAAGCAAGGATATATGACGTCAGTATTGACGCAACAACATGGGGACAAGCAATGCCCCATAGCTTACTATTCATCACAGTTAGACCCAGTGGCACGATCTTTGCCTCACTGTGTACAAGCAGTAGTTGCAGCCACAATGGCAGTACAGGCTTCGGCCTTAGTGGTGTTATTCCACCCTCTCACATTGAGAGTGCCTCATGCAGTTGCAATAATTTTACTGCAAGAGAAAATGGCATACCTTTCTCCTGCTAGACATCTTTCATGTATGACTATACTGCTGAGCCAACCTCATATGACAATTGAACGATGTACGACATTGAATCCATCAACATTACTTCCAACTCCTGCGGAGGGTACACCACACAGCTGCCTGCAGGAAATTGAACAGTTAGCTTTACCTAGACAAGATCTTACAGATATGCCCTTGGATAATGCCGAGGTGACATATTACGTGGACTACTCATGCAAAAGGGGTCCTACAGGGAAGAATCTGGTGGGATATGCAGTAGTTACAGACACTGAAATTTTAGAAGCTCAATCCTTACCACACAACTTATCTGCACTAGCAGCGGAATTGATAGCTTTGACGAGAGCATGTACTTTAGCAAAAAACAAGTGTGTGAACATATATACTGATAGTCAGTATGCTTTTTCTACAGTACATGTATTTGCACAACAATGGAAAAATAGAGGAATGATAACATCCAGTGGAAAACCTATTAATCATGCGCAATTTATTTTGGAGTTATTAGAATCTATTCAGTTACCTACCAAAGTGGCTATTTGTAAATGTGTAGCTCATACAAAACAACAGGATAAGATTTCAAAAGGCAGCAGGTACAAGTACGACTCAGTCATTGTCCACGCTGGTGTGAACGACCTGAGACGTACCTCACTGGACTACATGAGAAGAGACATAGAGGAGCTCTCTGATTATGTAGCCCAGGCAGGTATGACACTGACCTTGAGCAGTATCCTACCTTCACCAAGAATGATGCCACAATACAGAGATAAGATGATCAGCTTTAATAATTGGCTTAAACTCTGGTGTCATTCAAAGGGGATCCAATGTCTGTCTGCCTGGGATGACATGCTGGACAAGCCACGCTGCTTCGCAAGGGACGGCTTGCACCTGTCACCCCTGGGCTTCCGGATATTGGCAAAGGCTCTTGCCACCCCATAGTGCCTTTTTAGGCAAGGCTCAAATTCTAAACCTACCACCCTAAAACACAAAAAGGAAAAAAACTAAGGGTAATGCTGCTCAATGCCAGAAGTCTCAACCTCACGATGCACGCACTCGAGGCCCTTCTCAGTATGGAGAACATCGATGTCTGTGCTGTGACTGAAACCTGGTTCAAGGCTCCTGAGAGCACCCCGGCACTATCAGGTTTTACCTCATATCATGCGTTCCGGCCCCAAAATCCGGACACCACCAAGAAAGGAGGGGGGGTGTCCATATTCATCAAGGACACCCACACCTCAAGGTTGGTGGCAACGCACGATGCATCGGAGACCATCCAGGTGCAATTAACCATAGGCTAGACTGCTCTACAATTTGTAGCATGTTACAGGCCACCCTCTCAAACTCAGGAACCCCACATAACTTTCCTGAAAACACTGGAGGGGATAAATGTATCTCCAAACACCATCATACTAGGTGACTTCAACTACCCAAATATAGACTGGGATCACTACTCAAGCCCCAACACTCTAGCCCAAAGGTTCCTAGAGTTCATAAACTTAAATGCCATGGAACAACTAGTCACCATCCCCACAAGAGGTGAAAACATACTTGATCTCATCATCACGAACATGGGGTCACAATGTTCAACACCGGAAGTATATCCCTCACTGGTGAGATCAGATCATAAACTAATCTCCCTGGAAGTCCACATCCCGCCCCCACCTGAGATAAAAAAGACCACAGTGAAGAACTTCTCAAAAGCAGACTTCACACTTCTAAAGACTAGTGTGTTCTCCTTTAAGGCCCCCAAGCCCGCGGAAACCATTACTCAAGCCGCTGAATCACTTACAAATGCCTTCTACCAGCACCTACAGGACTGCATGGATCAGGCAATCCCAAACAAAACAAAGACTCTTTGTACCAAAGGCAAGCGTCCAGTCTGGTGGACCCCAGCCATAAACAAGCTCTACAACAAAAGGAGGAAGCTACTACAAGATAGAGCAAAATCCCTAAAAGGTAAGACACCTTTGATCATTATAAGTAAAAAACTACGATCTCTCATAAAATCATCCAAGGCAAATTTTGAGAGAAAAATCGCTAAGGACTCAAAAGACAATCATAAGGCCTTCTTTAGCTATGTCAGAAACCTGGGAGGAAACTCCCAGATATGCTCAGAATTAGTTCAAAATGATGTAAAAGTCACTGAACCTACAGACATTGCCAACATACTGGCTGACAGGTTCAGTGCAAACTCCCCCCCCCCCCAAAAGGAGGGATATCTATACCAGAGGATTGTAGCCCCCCAAACAACTCTAACGCTCAGGTGAGAACTGCTCTCTCCAAGGTGAAAAACACAGCATCCATGGGACCAGATGGTGTCCCCGGTTGTGTGCTCCGCGAACTCAATGAGGAATTAAACCCACAGTTAGGACAGCTGTTTAATCTTAGCCTCACCTCAGGATATGTACCCAAGGAGTGGCGTACGGTAACTGTGGTCCCACTTCACAAAGGCGGTGCCTCCACCGACCCTGGAAATTACCGTCCCATCAGCTTGACAAGCCTGATCTGCAAAGCTATGGAGAGGATCATAATGGAACTCATAAATAAAGACATAGGGGACTTGCAGACTTTGGATCCAACCCAATTTGGCTTTGTCAAGGGCAGATCATGCCTTTTAAACTTGGTTGACTTTTTCAAAACAGTCACCAAGGCCATTGATGAGGGAAAGGCAGTCCACACAGCCTACCTCGACCTGGCAAAGGCTTTCGACACAATACCCCACTCAGGTATCATTGAAAAACTCATCAGCTTAAATGTAAACCCATACGTCACAAGATGGGTAGCAAACTGGCTAAGTGACAGAACCCACAGGGTCAGAGTTGCTGGCGTCATGTCAGACTCAAAGCCTGTCACAAGTGGTGTCCCACAGGGCTCAGTCCTGGGCCCACTCTTGTTCGGCATCTACTTTTCAGAAGTACAAGCAAACACAGGAGGGTTATGGCTGACAAAATTTGCAGATGACTGCAAACTGGATGCAATAGTCGAGAACACATCTGACACAGATATCCTTCAGAAGGGCCTCATAGAAACGGATAACTGGTGCCAGAGCCATGGACTAAAGTTAAACACCAAAAAATACATAGTCATACCCTTCGGGAAAAACAAGGTTACCCCTAGCTACCATATAGGTGGCAATCCACTGAGCACAGAAGAGGTGATCAGGGATCTGGGGACCCAGGTTGACAGTAACCTTTCGTTTGACACTCACGTTGCCAAAGTAGTTAGGAAGACCTTCTACATTGCCCACCTGATCATGAAGGGATTCACATCTAGATCAAGGGAGGTCATCATCCCCCTGTACTCATCACTCATCAGACCAATGATTGAGTACAATGCCCCATTCGGAATGTATCTGACCCGACACCTGCAGCAACTGGAAAGGCCCCAAAAGTTCCTCACCAAAAGGATAAAGGGTCTCAAAAATATGTCTTATGCTGCCCGACTGAAGGAACTCCAGCTCTATTCAGTCGCTTACCGTCTGCTCAGAGGTGACCTGTGCCTGACATACAAGGCCATGTCCAACCCAGAATTGATGAACATGCTTCACCTCAAAAAATCTAGATCCCTCAGAACTACAAGGGCGGGAGACTTAAACCTTGACACGGTTATCAATAGGACGTGCTGGAGGGACAGATTCATCACCCAAAGACTCCCTATGCTGTGAAACAAAATCCCGGTACATGTGAGGCAGAGCACCTCGCTGGCCTTGTTCAAGAGAAATCTTGACTAATGGATGGGAGATCGCAGATATACCCCAGGGATTACCTCAGTGTCACTGCTTGACAGAGGCACAGCAAAATAATGGGCATAGTATCCTTCAAACTAAGGGGTGGCGAAAGCCACAAAATTCTGGGCTAGGCTTATAAATGCCCTTGGGCAGATAGCCTAGTATGAACCTATGAACCTATGAACGAGCTGATGCAGCTGCAAAGCAAGCAGCCTCAGACTCAGAAACTTTATTTTTGAATGAGGAATTACAACCCTCTGAGATTTTAGATTTAGACATGTTAAAAACAATGCAGACGCTTACTACAAAAGCAGAAAAACAAAAATGGGTAAAACGAGGTGCAATTCTTGAGAATGGACTGTACATTTCCAAAGAGAAAAAAACAATATTGCCGTCTAATTTATTTAGATATGCAGTTTTGTTGAGCCATGGGCAAAGCCATGTCTCAACAGGGGGGATGGTACAGTTAGTAAATCGAATATTCCAAACATATGGATACATAAACTACACAAAAAAATTTTGTGCAGCTTGTCATACTTGTAACAAGCACCATGCACAAGGAGCATTTAAAACCAAGCAAGGAAGTTTTCCTATACCACCATACCCGTTCCATACTATCTGTATGGATTTCATAGAATTGAATAAATGTGAAGGGAAGAAGTTTTGTTTAGTTATTATAGACATGTTTTCTAAATGGGTAGAAGCTTTTCCAACCAAAAACCCGGATGCAGCAGCAGTGGCGAAAGCCCTGATAAAAGAAGTAATCCCTAGACTTGGCATTCCGGAAAGGATTTATAGTGACAACGGCACACATTTTGTGAACCAGACAATCCACCAGCATGGGAGATTTTTTGGTATCTCCTTAAAGAACCATGGTGCCTACCACCCACAGTCAGCAGGATTGGTGGAAAGGTACAATGGTACCCTAAAAAGTAAACTTAGGAAGCTAGTAGAGGAGACCCAAAAGAATTGAATATACTGTCTGCCTTTAGCACTGCTGAGTATGAGAACGGTTCCAAATGTAAAGGGTTTGACTCCCTTTGAAATGGTTTTTGGGAGAGCATATTATGTGCCTCAGTGGAAAGCTCTCATGCCTGCAGAGCAGGAGGCTGACAGTTCGTTAGCAGAATATATGAAGAAATTGTTAACGAATAAGTCTGTTTTGCAGTTTAACTCTTTTTCAGATAAGGAACAGACCAGAAGCAGTCTTGGCCCCAGGGTCATGGGTTTGGCTGAAAGTGACGAAAAGGAAAAACTGGGCGAGTCCAAAGTGGGAAGGTCTGTACCAGGTTCTGTTGGCAACGCCTACTGTAGTCAGAGTAGCTGAGAGGATGTCCTGGGTTCATTTGACGCATTGTAAACCGGTAAAGAACTTTCAACTTGATAAAAACTTTGAGACTGATACACAACCAGACCGAGATGGCCAAAAACAAAGCAAATAGAAGTTTAGATCAACCCCAGAGATGTTGCATAATCATTTTGTTGTGTGTACATTTATTAACTGTAATTGTGACAATTTTCCTCTTGCTGTAGTTCATCCTACACACAACCACACAAGTGAAAGTGAGAAGGCGTGATGAAACGTCTATAGACTGGCATCCAAATTTTAACACATACCTGGCCATGAAATGTGTGAATGCAGAGACTATGAACATTTCAAATTGCTGGGTTTGTACAGCTATACCAACAGCATATGGAGGACTGATAATGTCCGCTGTCCCTTTGGGGATAAATGAGACTTGGGAGAATTTACTTTTCGACACAGGAACTGTGAGATCACAGGAAAAAAATAGCTTTATTTTTACCTGTTACACAAAAAGGAGTTGTATGTTTCTATTAAAATGACACCCTCCAGGTGGGCTGGAGCAATTGTAATATAACCATATCTTACCGATGTTATATTAAGAATGGTAATGGCAATACTTTTTGCAATACTAATTATGACTCGTATTTGAACTCATTGAAAACAACTATGAATGACATTCGCAAAAATCCAGTTTTGTTTAAACAATTGTCAGTTATAGATCAGAAAATGTTTCATGTAGGGCTAATGCGTATTAGTACTAAAGTAGAAAACTGTTATTTTATTTGTGGGAAAAAGGCATATAAATGGTTGCCTGAGAATTGGTCCGGCAGTTGTTTTTTGGGTTATCTGGTTCCAGCAATAAGACATACTGCAGAATTACCTTTGGATAAGATATGGAACGTAAGAGAAACAGCTCGAAAATCTGAAGGTCCAGTTAAGAAACTTGTGAATCCAGTTGGGAAGATCGAAGCTGGTTGGAAAGACCATAATTCAGTAAAAGACAAAAGTGAATTGACTCATATGGACTTGAGTGACAGTGTTATATCCTGGGCAGGAATACTCCCAGCATATGGAGCAGTCAAATCGATCTGGGAGCTGAGGAAGTTGTCGAAACTTCTCGAAGTAATGAGTAATGCAACTTTTTCCACCCTAGAATTGGTGACTGATGAACTGAATGCAATGAGAACTGTTGTGCTACAAAATCGGATGGCTCTTGACTTCACCCTAGCGGCGAGAGGTGGTACGTGCACGCTTATCAAAGAAGAATGCTGTGCTTTCATCCCTGACAATCACCACGAGATAAATAATCACCTAGAGGTAATTCAGCAAGTATCAGCCATGACTGAACCAGGCCCAAACCCACTGACGGACTTTTTCCAGAATCTATTTGGGGGGTGGGGTTCCATCCTAATGAATATTCTGATTGCCATTTGTGTGGGTATACTCCTAATAGGGGCATGTGTTTGCTGTGGAATTCCCTGCATGAAAAGATTAATAAAAGATTTTGTTGATGTATCTGTTACTGAAACTTTCTACCAAGATATTGAAATTGAAAGATTGATTTCAGATGACGCTTTTTCTGAAGTATAGATTGAATGACTCACCTAGCTGAAAATCCTGAGTGGGAAAGGCTAGGAGATGAAATGACACTATGCATACTTCAAAATAGAATAAAAAGTATTAATAGGGGGAAAATGTTAGAAAAATATGTATTTAAATATATGTGAAATGCTAGTTTAAAAGCAAGGTAGTTTATAATGCATTTTATTCTATTAATCATATAACAGAAGGGATAAATTCATGTGTAAATGCAAGTAGCTTCTGAAACTGCAGTGTGCTTTGACTCCTGACCCTGGCAGCTGCCAGCTCAGCAAGCTTAATGTTTATGCTTTTCATAAGTGATTGTCTGCTGGGTCAGGAAATTAAATGTGTAAATCTTCCGCTCCTTCCTGATAAGATAACTTGTCCTTGTAAATAATGAAATCTTCCTTTCCTGATGGAGTAACTTGCCTTTGTAAGATAAAAACACAGCTGTGTGAGACAGTGTAACAGAACAAAGACATGCATTAAAAGACTGAAGCTGCTATTGTATTCGAATTGATATGAGACCTTTAAGAAGTAACTTTACAGAAAGACATTATGACTGACCAGCTGGATAGCAAGGCCGTATTGTATCTAAAGGAAAAGTCTTTTTTAAATGTACTGCATCAGCATTATTAGATGAATAGAATACTGTTAGTAAAAGTGATGTAGATGCCTTGTGACTAACCACGTCAGTAAGGTAGGCATAACTTGAATGCAAACACTATAAAATATTCTGTACTTCCTGCATCATGTCAGACAAAATTCTGTACTTGTATGGTTTTTTGCCTCCTGGTGTACACTAATAAACTTTTGAATCTGAACCTCCTGTGTATTGAATTATTAATTTTATTTAACAGTATTACATTTAGATACATATTTGGGCTTATATATACATATCGTGTATTTGTTTTCAGTTATGGAATATTTCCAAACTATGTGTTGTAAACCTTTTTTTGATAAGATTAAAACAAAAGAGGAAAAATGCTTATATAGAAATCTGGCCTTCTTGCTATCACCTGGTCTACCCACTCAGCCAGCTGGTGAGGCCTGTGCTTCTGTAGGTCATCATACCCATGGCAGTACAGAGAGTCAGAGGAGTAATCCCTGTCAGGGATAACAGGTGTTCACCCAACTCCTGCCAGATGGCTATTTTTTCCAATCTGACCCACATACACAGGCTTCAATCTTAGGTATGAATCCCTAAGAAGGTATACATAATTTTGATCTCTTTGTCATACTTCACATGTGCTGCCATCTCTTGAAGTGCCAGTAGCAGAATGAAGAATGTAAGTGTAGGGTTGTGTTTCACAGATTTGGAACCACACCCTCTGGGATGTTTCATCACCTCCCCAGTTAACAAGTAAAGGCATTAGACATGGTACTGCTATTATTGACAAGTTTGATTTTACCAAAATGCTTTGTCACATAGCCTTTTCTAAATGAATGCATTCACATTTTACTTAGTCCTGATTGTACTCCCGTCATATTTTTATCTTTTGGTTCTTGGTTCTTACAGTTTCTCTTTCCTCTTCTGCTTTAGCCACGTACATAATCGCAAATAGAAGTTTACAAATCAAAGTGAAAAGGGATGATGATGATGATGATGATGATGATGGGGGGTGAGAAACAAGTACAAGTTTGAGTGCAGATCTTTAAGGAGAGCAATAGCTATACAGAACATTATAGTTGTAAAGTTCGTGAAAGTATTCTTAGAACTAAGCCAACATAGGAACAGAGAAAAGAGGTTTTGCCAATGGAGATTTAGACAGTAGGGGTATAGAAAATAGGCAAGAGGGGACTGGAATTTATTGGAACAAATTGAGAAAGGGACCAAAATTTTAGGAGCAATTAACTAGAAAGGGAAAGGTAATGGGGCTGGATGAGACTGAGAAGAAGTTTGGACCACATGTTTTTGACTGCCTTTCTTACCAGGGATTGAGATCAGAGTGTAGGCAAACAGAAAAGTATGGGGGGGGGGGGGGTTAAATGGCAAGTTTGGTTTTACCAAAACGCTTTGTCACATAGCGTTTTTTAAATGAATGCATTCACATTTCATTTCATGGTGAAGAAAATCCAGTTATGTATTCATTACTTTTAAAGTTGCTTACATTTGTTTCTGCTTCTTTTATCTTTTCAGTTTTGCAATCATTACTTTTAAAGTTGCTCTCATCTGTTTTTGCTTCTTTTGCTTGTCTTTATTTGAACAATAAACCTAAGTGCCATACATTAATCACTTGTTTAAGCATTCCTTTTGCAGTAGTTCATCAGTAGTGATCTTACCTTTTTTTCTTTCTTTTCTGTATAAATAAATCTTGTGTGTGTGTATCAATGTGAACTTATATTAAATATTGAGTCATCTGAGTATGGATTAGACTTCATGATTGTGTAGACTCAACTGTATTGGACTCCATTTTCCATTTTCTAATCATATGGCCATTAGAGAATTGCTAAGGTTCTTTGCACATTCACGCAGATAGCTGGGGACTGCTGAGGATTCTGTGGACTCCACCATTTTCCACAGGATGCTCACCATTACTCAAGACCTGTTTATACAGATATGCTGCCTTACATGCTCGTGTGTTACTGTGATTCAGAGTGATTAGCATAAAAAGCCTAATAAGCATAAATGACCTTGAATTTCCACGAATAAGTTCACTCCCACCATATTAGCTTAAGATCACTTGAGAGAGATGGCAAATGGTTTATGAAATTGTGAACCTTCTCAAGTAAGGAATGAATGATAAAAATGTTAGAAATTATTAACAATTAGTGTCTACTGATATTCGATTGCAGTGTCTACTCAGGAATTGTGTTTTTTATTGATCTGACAGTCAGTTGAGGATGATTCTTGTTAGTACTAATTAAATGAGTGCCATTTGTGGTTAAAAATTCCTGACAGCAGAACTGAAAATATATGTTAATGTAGTCATAAAGGAAATGTAAAAAATATTTTGCAAATTAATTTTGGTGACATTTACTGAGTTTTCTACATGTAATATAAGTACATAATTTGAAGTGGTTGTATTCTGATGTATTGCATTTTCAAGAAAATATTGCAGTGTCATGATTCATACTACTTTACACGGGGTTTCTGAGTGGAACTCCTGAATGAAAAATGACAGGAAAGTATTAGGGGAAGGGTAGATGTCTGTTATGAAAGTGCTTTAACAGCAGTATGAATGTGTTGATGCAGCTGCATAGATTACTGCAACACAACTTTATAATTTGCTGGACTGTGACTTTGCATGTTTATATTAATATGGTTGTTGTGTCACCAAAGCTGATTTTGCACTAAGATCTTTAATTTATCTGTGTTGAAAGCAGGTATGCTTTCATTGCTGTGTCCTTTGGCTGATGATTGGATTAAAATTTTCAGTGTTTGACTTTGACATGCTGTTTTTAGACACATTAATGATGCAGCAGCAGGAATCCAGACAAAAAAGCACAATTTTTGCCATGAGGAGGACTGCATTCTTCTGGCAGCCCTTAGCACATATGGCAAACTCCTTTTTGGAAAAGGGATCATGACCAAGCTGAGAGGGCAAAGACCTGCAGTCAAATAGTTATGGATATAAATGCTACTGGTAGAAGGAACCTCACATTAACACAGGGCAAGAAGAAGTCCCAGAGCAAAGGCAAGGCGGAATTCAATTGCCTGTTTCGGTACTGGGAGGGGACCTCCTACATTTATCCCTTTAATGCTCAATAAGGAATACCTTCTTTTTATTGGTGAGGATGAATGTAACATAGATGATGATGGCCCTGGCATAATCAGAGCTAGTGTGGACACTGGCTATTACCTACATATAAAGCATCAACGGGTATCAACTAAGGAAGGTTTGTTTAATAACAGTAACATATTCATATAGAAAACTGAATGCTGACATGAAATGATTAAATATAACAGGTGACAATTAATATTAACTGGTGAATCCTCCAGTTCTGCACATAATGACAATGAACACAGTGCAAGGTAAGACACCTCCATATCTCCTAGCACAGCATACAGCAGCGTATGACAGTATTTGATTAGTAATGTATTTAATTAATTATTTACAGGATCAGCCAGTAGAAACAGTTTCACTAAATCAATAAATTCAGAGGCAACAGCAGCAGAATAAATGAATGATGATTGCTAGGCTTAAAAAGGCCCTTGTGGTCATTAGCCTAGTAAACACCTATGAACCTATGATGATGATGATGATGACGATGATGATGAAGATGATAACATAGCACAGTCACCAAGTTTAATGACAGGATCTCACACCTCACAACATGTTAGTAACTATGCAGGAAGTGACAGTGCATCACAAGGTCAAGTACATGGTGTCATTACACTACAGGCTGAACAGGGAGACAACTCATGCACCTCTACACTACTGTCTCCAATCCCACAGAATAGATTCTGGATGATGATAGAAATTCAGGCCCTAGAGCATTTATAAGCATAGCCATGTTAATCCTGGGTTGCCTTAATTGTCCTTGGTTAGATGGGCATACTTTACAGATCAGCACTTGACTATCCCTGTCCATGAGGGACATGGGTGCTACCCCTAAAGTGAATTTGCAGTCACCCATCCATTTATCCAGGTTGCACTTGAATAGGGTCATTGAGGAGCTCTACTTCACATGAATTGGAAGTTTATTCCAGAGTAGCAGCAATCAGTGGGAGACATACCTGTCTCTCCAGCATGTTCTGTTAATGTCACTGGCAAGGCTGATATCCCTAGAGCAAGTGGCTCTAGTACCATTTGATTTGCAGATATCCGGCATTTCCATCAGGTCAGGGTCAGAGACTGCCCTGTAACCGAGGCACAATTCGCCTCTCTGTAGCCTATGTGATACAGAGTACAGTGGTAGGGCTTTCAGTCTATCCAGCTAGGTCATGGTTTGGAGGCTCTGTATCTTCTTGATGAGAATCCTCTGTGGTCTCTCCAGTTGCTGCAGGTGTCTGGTGAGATACATGAAGAAGAGAACATTGTACTTTATTAATGGTTTGATTAAGGTTGAGTAACATCCTTAGACCTGGATGTGATGTCTTCAGTTATGCGATGCTCAATGTAGAAGGCTTTCCTTAACACCATGGGAACCTGGTGGTTAAAGTTCAGATTCCTGTTGACCTGTGTTCCCAGATCTCACACAACTGGGTTTTAACTTACAGGGGTGCTATCAATATTGCAATTAGTGGGGAATTCCACTTTGTAAAATGGGATAATAGTGCACTTTTTTTGTGTTTAGTTTTAGACTGTGACTTTGGCACCAGCCATTTGTTTGTGTCAGCCCTCACCCCCTTCTGTAATATGTTAACATTGTTAGAGGAGTCAATGATTATACCTAGTTTAGAATCATTGGCAAGCTTAGTAAACCAAAAGCCATCTGCTTTGGTGTGGACTTCCAAGAAATAGATTCCAAATAGTAAAGGGCCCATTACATATCCTTGTGGTATGCCACTGGTGATGGGTGTACTGGTAGAGGTGGAGTCACCAACCTTGACAGTATGTGTTCTGTTGGTGAGCCAGTTACCTACCTATCTAGTGATGGAAGGGTTAACACCTAGCTATGAGAGTTTTTCAATGATAAACTGAGTGGGGTTATTGTGTCAAAGGCTTTGGCTAGTTTCAGATAGGCAGTATACACTGTCTTACCTTCATCTAGGGCTTTGGTGACTTTCTCTAGGACGTTTACCAGGTTCAATAAGCATGACTTACCCTTAAAGCCAAACTGGGTTGGGTCTAGAATTTGAAGGGCGCTTACGTCCTTGTTGATAAGGTCTATGATGATCCTTTCCATGGCCTTGCAGATGATGCTGGTTAGACTTATGGGTCTATAGTTCCCAGGGTCAGTTTATTGCAAGAGGATTACTGTTGCTGTTCTCCAGTCTGCTGGTACAAAGCCAGTTCTCAGGCTATGGTTAAAGAGAATGGCAAATGGGTCAGCTAGGTCCTGTTTTAGATTGCTTAGTAAGCAATCTGGGATGTTATCTGGTACCACTGAGGCCATGTTTTTGGCCTTGGAGAGCACAGATATGACGTAATCTCTAGATATCTCAGAGTCCTCTGTGGTGTACATGGGGATGGCACCAACAGTGCAGCTAGGGTGGGGCGAGAGTGGCAACTGCCCCAGATGCAAAGTGTTGGGGGCAGGGTCAGCTGAGCCCGATCTGTCTTTAATGCAATACTGGCTTTTAAAAGCTGATATTGCATTTGCGGTCAAACTTGAGCATTGTGGCAATCCATGTATGGTCTAAATTATAGGAACTGCTTGCTACATTGTAGCAAGCAGTTTGTTGCAATTTAGAAGTGAAAAAAAAATATTTTTGAACTAAAGTCCAAGTGCTCTAGTGCTCTGTGTGGGCAGGGTATAAACTGTGGCAATTATTTGCTATATTTCCAGCAAGCAGTTTGCTTCAGTTTAAAAAGAAGAATTTTTTTTAAAACTAAACCATGAGGTCTGTAGTGCTCCATGCAGGTAGGGTATACATTGTAGTAACTGTTTGTTATATTTGTAGTAAGCGGATTTTTACAGTTTAAAAAGAAGAGTTTTTTTTTAAACTAAAACATGAGCATAGTAGTGCTCCATGAAAGCAGGGTATAAAGTTTAGCATAATTTAATTGTTTGGCTGCCCACTAAAGTGTGCTAGCCTGTACTACTGACTTATTGCCTTTTCTGCATTTCTGTGTGTTTCTATTTAAAAACAAAAAAAACAAAAAAATATTCCTTGTTTTCCTGCCTCTCCTAAACTAGTTAGACCAGTTTACAGGCCTTGCTGTATCCCGAGCTGTGTTGTAGTTCCTGTGTTGTCCATTGCCTTACTTGGAACAAGTGAAAAGCACCAATAAAGCAAAGCAGATCCACAACCTGGAAGCTGGCTCTGGAAGCCCAAAATGAAAAGTTGATGAAATGTTGATATTCCTTCTTCCGCAAGGCAGAAAATGAAAGGCTGCAACTTACATAAAACTTTCTTGCTTTAATAACAAACAAAAATCTCCTGAAGCGCTTTCGCTCAGCCTGGTGCTGAGCTTTTTCAAGATACAATAAAATCAAGCTGGTTGTTCTTTATATACATAGTCAAAACTTGACCAATAATTCAATTAGTAAAAGAGAAGGTCTAATTAACCCTTCAAACTACTTGCTGGTACAAAACCTGCTTGCAGGCAAACCATTACTAAGCACAACTCACTGCAATGTCCAACAAAGTATATGCATAAATTTAATAATAAATTGTTGGTGTACACACAGATTGTCATAAAAATATACAGTGTTAAAAATATGCAATATTAAAACTATGCAATGTTAAAATCATATTCAAAAGCCAATACTATACACATACTAGTATGTTAAAAATGTTTAAATGTGCTGTTTATTCAGCAAAATTTTTATATCTGTATGTAAACCCTGAAGACACTGGAAAACTGAAAATTCATAATTTAGCCTTCCTTAACCTCAGGACGCTGCTGATGCTGCAAGCGTCATTGAGCCCTGGTCGCCTTCCTGCATCTAGTCTTAGCTGCCATAGTAACTCTTTGTATTCTAAAAGAGACCCCCAGCCCCCCCCCTTTCATCTAACCTTAGCTGTTCTAAAATAATGAATTTGAGTTCCATGTTGGGACAAAAAAGGGAATGTCTATAAAAAGCATTAGTTTCCTTTTTCTTGATTATATCATACTGATGCTCATAAATACGTCTTCTGAGGGTTCTTTCAGTCTTTCCTATGTAGAAACGTTTACATCTAGTACATAAACCTAAATAAACAATAAATTTGGCATTGCAATTATAATGGCCCCTTGGTTGATATAATAATTTTCTTGATGGTAAATATAACCTATGTCCATTGAATATAGCCGGGCATTGCTTGCACATTCTACATTTGTATGTGCCATCTTTTTTGTTATCACTACTTGCCATTGGTTTGTTCCGATTCATCTCTAGCATTTCTTTTAAATTGGTACCCCTACATCTAATGAATCTAGGAAACTCTGGAATCATATTACCCAACCTATCGTCCAGTCTTAGGATCGGCCAGTATCTCTTTACACTGTTTTCCACAACCTCATAATCAATACTAAAAGTATGGATGTATCCTTTTTGTTCCTTATTCTGCAGGCTACTGCCCACTTGGCATATTGATGTGCCCGTAGTGTCTAGGAGAGGTGGATATTTTGTTTCCCTGCACCTAATAATCTGTTGCTAGCTCTTCAACAAGAAGGCTAGGATACTCTCTTTCAAAGAATCTTTCTTTTAGGAACCTAATTTCCTCCATAAACACCTGCTTTGTGTTGCACATTCTGGTGGCACGGATAAATTGCCCCTTGACTATGCCTCTTTTTTGATATTCAGGGTGGTTACTTTTAAAATGCAAAAAAACATTTGAATAGGTGGGCTTCCTAAACACACTTGATATGAACCTATTGTTAACTTTATCTTTAACCAAGTGTACATCCAAATAATTCAAGCTGTCAAAACTCAATGAGTGTGTAAAGGTTAAAAAAGAAGTAGTGCTGTTGATGTAATGAAAAAATTCCTCCATATTTGCCCTAGTACCACTCCATACAAGACAAATGTCATCAAGAAATCTGACATAATGCTTGATGTACTGTGCCCACTCTGTGCCAAAAATGTATGTGTTTTCCCATTTATGCAGCACTATGTTTGCATAAACTGTGGCACAGGCCGCTCCCATTGCAACACCTGATTTTTGCCTGTAGAAATGACTGTTGAAACAAATGAAATTATTTTCCAGGATTAGTTCCATTAACTCCACCAACAAGTTTGTGGTGTTGGAAGTAAGTTTTGCCTCTAACTAAAACATCACTAAACCATTTCAGTCCTGTAGAATGAGGTATACTAGGGAACAGTTGAACAATGTCTATAGTTACCAGCAATAGATCCGGATGGTATGCTAGGGATTGCAGACCCCTAAGGAAATCCCAAGAATCCCTGCAGATGCACTTCAAAGAAGCAGCAAATTGCTTCAAAGTGTGGTCTATAAATTTCCCAATCGGTTCTGTTATACCTCCTTGCCCAAATACTGTAGGTCTGAAGTGCAGGGGGTCCAGACCTTTGTGTGTTTTCGGGATGCCAAATATTACAGGAATTCTTGGTTTGGCAACAATTAAAAAATTATACAATTTTTCATTAAAAACCCCTTGCAAAAGATGGTCATATAAAATGAAAGAAATTCTTGAGTATGCCATATGTAACTCATTCCTGGACACCTGTTCATACTACTTTGGGTCCTGTAACATCCGTTCAATGTACTGAATATAGTCTGAATTGTACATCAGAACTAACCCCCCCCCTTGTCTGTTTTCATAGCCCTACAGTTATTACTTTTGAGATTCTTGATTAAATTCATCTCATTCCTACTAATATTATGGGGGTCATTCCTTTGCTTATTATTGCTAATCATCCTGATGTCTTTTTCCATCATTTCTTCAAATATTTTGACTGTTGGGTCCATGGGTGGGTTAAATGTACTCCTACGTGAAAGCTCCATACTTACAGGAAGTTCCCCTTTAAAATAAAGCATTAGGTTCAGTTGCCTGCTAAACATTTTTAAATCTATCAACTCCTGTTCCATCCTGTTAGAAAATGCTGGCACAAAATGCAGTCCCTTGGTGAATAAATCAAAATGTTCTGTTCCCAAACTAATGCTGGTATAATTGTAAATCGAAAAATTATTTTCTGTTACCACTGTAACCTTATTTGAAACATTCAAGCTGGCCACAGCGTTGGTCGTGTGTGGATAGCTCGAAATAGCCTGCATGTCCTGGTCCACCCCTGAAAAAATCTGACCCCCCCCCCCCTGTTTGGGGGAAAGTGAAAATCCTGGTGTAAGGAACCTCTATCCTTCTCTGCAAACCTTTGGTTGTATCTTGGTGTCTCATACGGCATTTCTGTTCTGTAACCCCTATTAAAATTTCCCTGTGTACCACTATTAATATTGTTATACTGCTTAGCTTTAAATGGTAGTGGGTAGGCCACCCCTTCATTGTATTCCTTTAAGTCCCTCTCTAATTTGTGTATTTTATGATTAAGAATTCTCAAACAGTGTTGGTCAACCTCCTTAAAAATATTATCATAACTTCGTTTAACAGAAACAAATCTTTTATTGTTAATTAAACTGTTGTTCAAAGCCTTTAAATCATTTAATAAGACTTCTGCTTTTGTTTCATATTCTTCCACCATAACCTCTAACATTTCTATACCAGCACGATTAAATACACCACACAATTTCTTGTAGTAATTAGAGTCCTTTTGCACATTGTTGGGAAATTTAAAGCACCTCAGTCCCTTTGGTATTCTTCCCACATTGACACACTGCTTAAGATAGTCAATTTCCAATTGGTTTGCTTTAAAAGTATAAAGCTTGTCATGCAGAATGCTAAAATCTTTTTCAATGCCAGCATTAATGTCAGAGTTACTGTTTAAATTAGTATTAAAATTGACAGTACCTTCACGAAACCAAAATTGCTGACCAGCCCACGCTCCAAAATCAAAACGCTTCTCCTGCATTTCTGATTCATTAGGCAGGACATTGTTGCCCTTACTGCTGTCATTGCTGTTTTGGTTTGAACCTGACTGCTGGTTGCAGGTTCCCAGACAAGCACCACTGTCAAGTTTGTTCGTTGCATTCATTGAGAGCGGAAGTGCGCCTTCTCTTTCGCTCTAAACCCTGCTGCTGGTTACCTGGAAAAACTGTAGGTCTCTCAACACCACTGTTGTTGAGCATACTCGTCAACTGGGTTAGCATACCCAGCACTTGATTAAACTCCACCCTTGTAACCGGTGCACTGTCATCTTGTGGTTTAAGTAACTGAGGGGTGTCAGAGAAAGTACTCTGTGCTCCTTCTTCCGCCATGGATCCGAAACAGTTCACAAACAGAAAACCAAGAACAAGTGAAAAGCACCAATAAAGCAAAGCAGATCCACAACCTGGAAGCTGGCTCTGGAAGCCCAAAATGAAAAGTTGATGAAATGCTGATATTCCTTCTTCCGCAAGGCAGAAAATGAAAGGCTGCAACTTACATAAAACTTTCTTGCTTTAATAACAAACAAAAATCTCCTCAAGCACTTTCGCTCAGCCTGGTGCTGAGCTTTTTTCAAGATACAATAAAATCAAGCTGGTTGTTCTTTATATACATAGTCAAAACTTGACCAATAATTCAATTAGCAAAAGAGAAGGTCTAATTAACCCTTCAAATTACTTGCTGGTACAAAACCTGCTTGCAGGCAAACCATTACTAAGTACAACTCACTGCAATGTCCAACAAAGTATATGCATAAACTTAATAATCAATTGTTGGTGTACACACAGATTGTCATAAAAATATACAGTGTTAAAAATATGCAATATTAAAACTATGCAATGTTAAAACCATATTCAAAAGCCAATACTATACACATACTAGTATGTTAAAAATGTTTAAATGTGCTGTTTATTCAGCAAAATTTTTATTTCTGTATGTAAACCCTGAAGACACTGGAAAACTGAAAATTCATAATTTAGCCTTCCTTAACCTCAGGACGCTGCTCATGCTGCAAGCGTCATTGAGCCCTGGTCGCCTTCCTGCATCTAGTCTTAGCTGCCATAGTAACTCTTTGTAACACATCAATATGCCAAGTGGGCAGTAGCCTGCAGAATAAGGAACAAAAAGGATACATCCATACTTTTAGTATTGATTATGAGGTTGTGGAAAGCAGTGTAAAGAGATACTGGCCGATCCTAAGACTGGACGATAGATTGGGTAATATGATTCCAGAGTTTCCTAGATTCATTAGACGTAGGGGCACCAATTTAAAAGAAATGCTAGAGATGAATCAGAACAAACCAATGGCAAGTAGTGATAACAAAAAAGATGGCACATACAAATGTAGAATGTGCAAGCAATGCCCGGCTATATTCAATGGACATAGGTTATATTTACCATCAAGAAAATTCTTATATCAACCAAGGGGCCATTATAATTGCATGGCCAAATTTATTGTTTATTTAGGTTTATGTACTAGATGTAAACGTTTCTACATAGGAAAGACTGAAAGAACCCTCAGAAGACGTATTTATGAGCATCAGTATGATATAATCAAGAAAAAGGAAACTAATGCTTTTTATAGACATTCCCTTTTTTGTCCCAACATGGAAATCAAATTCATTATTTTAGAACAGCTAAGATTGGATGAAAGGGGGAGGGACTGGGGGTCTCTTTTAGAATACAAAGAGTTACTATGGCAGCTAAGACTAGATGCAGGAAGGCGACCAGGGCTCAATGACGCTTGCAGCATCAGCAGCGTCCTGAGGTTAAGGAAGGCTAAATTATGAATTTTCAGTTTTCCAGTGTCTTCAGGGTTTACATACAGAAATAAAAATTTTGCTGAATAAACAGCACATTTAAACATTTTTAACATACTAGTATGTGTATAGTATTGGCTTTTGAATATGGTTTTAACATTGCATAGTTTTAATATTGCATATTTTTAACACTGTATATTTTTATGACAATCTGTGTGTACACCAACAATTGATTATTAAGTTTATGCATATACTTTGTTGGACATTGCAGTGAGTTGTGCTTAGTAATGGTTTGCCTGCAAGCAGGTTTTGTACCAGCAAGTAATTTGAAGGGTTAATTAGACCTTCTCTTTTACTAATTGAATTATTGGTCAAGTTTTGACTATGTATATAAAGAACAACCAGCTTGATTTTATTGTATCTTGAAAAAGCTCAGCACCAGGCTGAGCGAAAGCGCTTGAGGAGATTTTTGTTTGTTATTAAAGCAAGAAAGTTTTATGTAAGTTGCAGCCTTTCATTTTCTGCCTTGCGGAAGAAGGAATATCAGCATTTCATCAACTTTTCATTTTGGGCTTCCAGAGCCAGCTTCCAGGTTGTGGATCTGCTTTGCTTCATTGCCTTACTTGGATAGAAGGACGTTTCTTAGCTCACCAGTGGGAGTGGGGAGCCTTGAATAGCCTACCTGTCCTTGAGGGAAGTGACCTCAGCACAAGAAGCTGTAGCAATTGGTCATTTTGGACCATTTCTAGCTCTTTTGAAGTTCCCTGGTTAAAATCTGCCTCTGGCATTTTTTTGAAGCCATATTGCTCAGACACAGCTCCACGTGGTCCTGTTGAGTCTTCCTGGCTACAGAGAACTGAAAAAAGCGACTGCTTTCCTGATTAAGTATCCTGCTGTTTTTTATATTTGTTTTATCTTCTACTGCTTAGCTAGAGCAAGCTTTAACTGTTTTCATAGTTATTTACTGCATTTTTTATTATCTGCACTTAAAAGTACATTTTAGTCGAAATTAGTCTAATTCAAGTCGAAAAGTGTTTGTTTGCTGTTTAATTTAATTGTTTGGCTGCCCACTAAAGTGTGCTAGCCTGTAGTACTGACTTATTGCCTTTTCTGCATTTATCGCGGAGTTGCCACTAGAGCACCATCGGGCAGCACCGGTTAAACAAGGTTAAACTATTTCTGGCTCCGTAAAGTCTGCTCTTCATTTTTTTCCTTAGAACTGCTCTACTTGTAATCTAAACAGTCTATTCTCTATCTGTAAAGCTCAGCACTTGTTCCTAAAGCATTTTTTAGTCAGATAAAGCACTTCTATATTATACAAAGTACTTCACTAGCTTAAAACCCCCTTGAGTACCCACTTCCCTATAGGTCCTTTCTGACTCAGTTACACAGCAAACTTTTTCATTTCTTCTAGCATGTCAAAGGGTCAGTTGCTAGCGTTCTCTCCTGCTCAGCTGGTGAATCTGGGAATATTCAGGCAATGTTACAATTGCCTCATGTACACAGACAACCCTCTCCTCCTCCCACAAAACACAAATACATGCGAGAGATGCAACTATATAGCCAAACTGGAGGCTGAGCTCTCTCAACTCAGGACTGGCAAAACCAGACAGGAGGAGAAGGTAACCACACACACCATAAACCCAGTCTCACATAGAACTATCACAACTACAAATCAAACACATAAACACACAAAGACATACTCGGAGGCACTGATCAAAAATCTACCAAAACAGCAGAGGCCTCCAAAGCAGACACCCAAACAACTGCCACCTCATGACATAACACAAGCAACACATAGATCACAAAGTCAGTGTGCAAATCAGTCACAGCCCTTAAGGCCAAACACAATGCCAGACACACTTGTCATTAGGTGACTCCATAGTCAGACACACTGATGTCCCACTCACCAGACTGAACAAGGAGAGGGTCACAGTAAGCTGCCTGTCGGGCGCTAGAATCCGCCACATAACATAAGCACTCGGGTCACTCCACAGCAAGTACAAGTATGACTCAGTCATTGTCCATGCCGGTGTGAATGACCTGAGACATACCTCCCTGGACTACATGAAAAGAGACATAAAGGAGCTCTCAGATTATGTAGCCCAGGCTGGTATGACCCTGACCCTGAGCAGTATCCTACCTTCACCAAGAATGATGCCACAATACAGAGACAAAATGATCAGTTTTAATAATTGGCTTAATTCCTGGTGTCATTCTAAGGGGATCCAATGTCTGTCTGCCTGGAATGACATGCTTGACAAGCCACACTGCTTCGCAAGGGACGGCTTGCACCTGTCACCCCTGGGATTCCGGATATTGGCAAAGGCTCTTGCCACCCCCATAGTGCCTTTTTTAGACAAGGCTCAAATTCTAAACCCACCGCCCTAGAAAACAATAATGGAAAAAAACTAAGGGTAATGCTGCTCAACGCCAGAAGTCTAAATCTCAAGATGCATGCCCTCGAAGCCCTCCTCAGTATGGAGAACATCGATGTCTGTGCTGTGACTGAAACCTGGTTCAAGGCTCCTGAGAGCACCCCGGCACTATCAGGTTTTACCTCGTATCATGCGTTCTGGCCCCAAAACCCAGACCGTACCACAAAAGGAGGGGGTGTATCCATATTCATCAAGGATACCCACACCTCCAGGCTGGTGGCAACTCACGAAGCATCAGAGACCATTCAGGTGCAATTAACCAAAGGCAAAACTGCTCTACAGTTTGTAGCATGTTACAGGCCACCCTCTCAAACTCAGGAACCCCACACAGCCTTCCTGAAGACACTGGAGAGTATAAATGTCTCTCCAAACACCATCATATTGGGTGACTTCAACTACCCAAACATAGACTGGGAACATTACTCAAGCCCCAATACCCTAGCCCAAAGGTTCCTGGAGTTCATAAACTCAAATGCTATGGAACAACTTGTCACCATTCCCACAAGAGGTGAAAATATACTAGACCTGATCATCACAAACATGGGGACAAAATGCTCCACACCGGAAGTATATTCCTCATTGGTGAGATCAGACCATAAACTAATCTCACTGGAGATCCACATCCCACCCCCACCCCCAACAAAAAAGACCACAGTGAAGAACTTCTCAAAAGCCAACTTCACACTTAAGACTGGTGTGGTATCCTTCAAGGCCCCTGAGCCATTGGAAACCACAACCCACGCTGCTGAATCCCTTACAAATGCTTTGTACGAGCACCTCCAGGATTGCATGGATCAAGCAATCCCAAATAAAATCAAGACCCTTTCCACCAAAGGCAAGCGCCCGATCTGGTGGACCCCAGCCATAAACAAACTTTACAACAAGAGGAGAAAGCTACTACAAGATAGAGCAAAATCCCTAAAAGGGAAGACATCTCTGATCAATACTAGTAAAAAACTACAATCACTCAAAATCATCCAAGGCCAACTTTGAGAGAAAAATCGCCAAGGACTCAAAAGACAATCATAAGGCCTTCTTTAGTTATGTTAGAAATCTGGGTGGAAACTCCCAGACATGCTCAGAATTAGTCCAAAATGATACAAAAATCACTGAACCCACAGACATTGCAAACATACTGGCAGACAGGTTCAGTGAAAATTTCTCCCCTCCCTCCCCCAAAAGGAGAAATATCTATCCCAGCAGAGTGTAGCCTCCCAATCATCTCAAATGCCCAGGTGAGAGCTGCTCTCTCTAAAGCTAAAAACACAGCATCAATGGGACCAGATGGTGTCCCCGGCTGTGTACTACACGAACTCAATGAGGAACTAAACCCACACATAAGGCTGCTGTTTAATCTTAGCCTTACCACAGGATACGTACCCAAAGAGTGGCGTACGGCAACTGTGGTCCCACTCCACAAAGGCGGTGCTTCTACGGACCCTGGTAATTACCGACCCATAAGTTTAACAAGCCTGGTCTGCAAAGCTATGGAGAGGATCATAATGGAACTCATAAATAAAGACATAGGGGACCTACAGATATTGGATCCTACCCAATTCGGCTTTATCAAGGGCAGATCATGCCTCTTGAACTTGGTTGACTTTTTTGAAACAGTCACCAAGGCCATTGATGAGGGTAAGGCAGTTCACACAGCCTACCTTGACCTTGCAAAAGCTTTCGACACAATACCCCACTCGGGTATCATAGAAAAGCTCACCAGCTTAAATGTAAACCCATATGTCACAAGATGGGTTGCAAACTGGCTCAAGGACAGAACCCACAGGGTTAGAGTTGCTGGTGCCATGTCAGACTCCAAGCTGGTCAGAAGCAGTGTCCCACAGGACTCAGTCCTGGGCCCCCTCTTGTTCAGCATCTACTTTTCAGAAGTGCAGGCAAACATAGGAGGATTGTGGATGACAAAGTTTGCAGATGACTGCAAACTGGGCGCCATAGTTGAAAATCCATCAGACACAGATATCCTTCAGAGAGGTCTCATAGAAATGGATAACTGGTGCCAGAGCCATGGCCTTAAGCTAAACGCCAAAAAATGTATAGTCATACCCTTTGGTAAAAACAAGGTAACCCCAGGTTACCACATAGGTGGCAATCCATTAAGCAATCCATTAAGCACAGAAGAGGTTATCAGGGACCTGGGGACCCAAGTTGACAGTAACCTTTCTTTTGACACTCACATTGCCAAAGTGGTTAGGAGGACCTTCTACATTGCCCACCTGATTATGAAGGGATTCACATCCAGATCAAGGGAGGTCATTGTTCCCCTGTACTCTTCACTTATCAGACCAATGATTGAGTACAATGCCCCATTCGGAATGTATCTTACCCGACACCTGCAGCAATTGGAAAGACCCCAAAAGTTCCTCACCAAAAGGATAAAGGGGCTCAAAAATATGCCATATGCTGCCCGACTGAAGAAACTCCAGCTCTATTCAGTCGCATACCGTCTGCTCAGAGGTGACCTGTGCCTGACATACAAGGCCATGTCCAACCCGGAATTAATGGACATGCTCCACCTCAAAAAATCCAAATCCACCAGAGCCACAAGAGCAAGAGACTTAAACCTCAACATGGATATAAATAAGACATGCTGGAGGGACAGATTCATCACCCAGAGACTCCCTATGCTGTGGAACAGAATCCCGGTCCATGTGAGACAGAGCACCTTGCTGGCTCTGTTCAAGAGGAATCTTGACCAGTGGATGGGAGATCGTAGGTTTACCCCGGGGATCATCTCTGTATCACAGCTGGACAGAGGCACGGCAAACTAATGGGTATAGTATTCTTCAACCTAAGGGGTGGTGAAAGCCACACAACTCTGGCTAGGCTTATAAATGCCCTAGGGCAGATAGCCTAGTGTGAACCTATGAACTGTGTGCTACATTTGTAGCAAATAGTTTACTACAGTTTAAAAGAAGAAATTATTATTTTTTTTAATAAAATATGTTGAAAGAGCATTGGGAACAGGGCAAAGAAACAGGACCTGAATGACTGAGGGTGGGATGTCGTGCATCTGATCACCTATTTGGTGAGCCAGTAGAAGAATGTATTTTTTTATTTTGGTCTTCAGTGCAACCACTTGAGATGGGATAAATCTGACTGCAATATACCGATTGCTTACAATGGCTTGACTGGCTTATTTCAGTGGTGTTTTTTTTTTTTTTTATCTTCACTTGAAGAGCTCAGGGGGGTGGGATGCTTATTCATAGTACTGGCCCATGTCATTGGTTGAATTAACCACACTTCTGGATTTCTCATCAGGCATCCATGGCCACTTACATTTGTACATGAGTGAAGACTTACCGGACTCAAACTGGAGTCAGTTTTAGAAGAGATAGAGTATGTGGAACTATCTGGACATATATAAAATGTCACTACAAGGGTAGGTAGTGCAAACACATCAAATTTCATGCAGGCCACATCAGCATTCATCTGCATGTAGTAGAACGTCTTATTTGAGGTCCCAGTCCTGTAGAACTGTGACATCAATGTTTGCAGGATTGCCTGCAAGTAGGTCATGACATCACAGCAAGTCACCATCTAGCTCACATCACAGCCCCTCCTCAAGATTACATGCGTCTTCACTTACCCTATCTGCGAGAGTTGTCCTGTATGACACAATTGACCTTGACCTACTTTGAATCAGGATAGACATTTCAGGTATTTGCATTTTGATTTATAACACATATGTCAATGCTTAACTTGAAAGACAACAAGTTCTTAAAAATAAAAAAGAAAGAAAAAAGGCATTGTCAGTGGCACAACAGTTAGCGCACTCACCTTTGGTGCAGAACAATATAAGTTCAGTTCCCACACTAGACAGATCAAATGCTGACACTGCAGTGCAACATAAGGTGGGGGTGCAGCACCCCTGAGTGTGCCATTCTTTGGAGGAGATGCACAGCTCTCAATTATCCTGAATTCCATGGAGCACCCATTTGTAAACTTGAATAAGCTTAATATCCTGATTTGGGTGCCTGTCCCCTGAGATTTGCAGTAAAGCAACCTTAGTTCTGGCTGTAGATGTTTTAGCCAATCAGATTGTCACTTTAATGCATCTCATTTACATACTACTGGCCCAGTTTCTCCATTTCATGCTTCTTATATGCGTATGTGTGGACCTGATGTGCTTTTCATCTTCAGTTAGGTCTGCACAGTCCATATATAAGCAGGGAAGGATGGAAGAGCCACAGAGTTCATCTCATTGTATTGTGAGAAGAATCAGATATGTAGTACAACTTAAGAAAAGAAGAGCCACCTGGGAAGAAGAAGAAGAAGCTGAAAGGAAGGATTCACTGCAGTGCTTGAGAAGAAGATTGAAGGAAGGATTCAACTCAAGAAGAGAACTGTTCTGTTTGCTGGATTTAAAACTGGAGGAGAGCTGCTCCTGGTACTGGTATTGGAATGGCTGAGTATTTTGGCACACTAGGTATGAGATTTATTTTTGCTCATTTTCAAGGATTTAAGGAGGTACATCTACCTTTTAAATTCTGGCAAATTGATGAGGAGAGGAGGACATCAACCACAATAAAATCTGCACCTATGCTTGGTTCTTAATTCTTTGTCCCCACCATTATTATATGCTTCATCCAGATTTCTTGTGCTATAAAGAGGTTGGTTGAGAGGTATAGGTCCTTATTTCTGGTCTGTTACTCATAAAATGTGTTGTTTTCTGGCAAATCAGTGACTGTAGCCACTAAATAACGACAGGAATTTTTGAGTTTCAGACTTTCATATTCTTCAGAATGCATGCTAACACATACCCTGGTATTCCAGCATTTGTTAAGTTTATAAGAACAATGATTAAAATATGTCCATATATTTGTTTGGGCCTTTGTCCTCCTCATTTTATGCTTCATCCACATTTCTTATGCTAAAAGGTTGATTATGAGTCCAGATTTTTGCCTTACAGTTTTGCCTTGTTCCTCTTAAATTGTGGTGTTTTTTTGGCAAATCACTGATTGAAGTCATTAAATAATGGCAGACGCTTGAGTTTCAGAACTGTATATCCTTCAGAGAATACATGCTAACACATATCCTATTATTACAACATTTTCGTAAGTTTATAGGAGCAATATTTAAAATCTATCTGTATGTCTTTTTGTATGTTTGGTCCTTTGTCCCCCCATTGTTTTATGTTTCATCCAGATTTCTTGTGCTAAGTGGTTGAGAAGTTTAAGTCTATATTTTTTATGTTTGGTCTGCTCCTCTTAAAATATCATGTTTTCTGGCAACTCACTGACTGAAGTCACTAAATAATGATGGACATTTGAGTTTCAGAATTTCATATCTTTCAGAGACTGCATGCTAACACATCATGTTATTCCAGCATTTTTCTAAGTTTATAGTAGCAATATTTAAAATCTGTCTGTCTGTGTGTTTGGTCCTTTGCCCCCCTCCATTATTTTATGATTGGTTCAGATTTATTGCACTAAGCGGTTGAGGTATGTGACACACTGTCCAGATTTTTGCTTCATATTTTTGGTCTCACCCATTTGCTAGTGTGTTTTTAGTAATGTGTTTATTAATAAATATGTATTCCTGGAAGTAGTGTTAGGTGTTTGTTGTCAGATTTGTACATTTTGCTTCAAGGTGGCTCAACTTCAGGACTTTTTTTTTTTTACTTTCTTAGGGAAAGTATTCAGAAATCATAGAGATTGGGTGTACTTGCATTCTGTTTAAATTATATGAAATATAGAAAATCAGCTTTCACTGTTTGCAGTGCCTGCTATGTTATATGCATTTAATGGGGAAATATCTGTGGCATTTATTACTTTTATTTTGAACACTGTGGATTCTTTTCTTTCTTTTTTTGGCAGTAACAATGTTCAGTCTTGTTTTCTGTGGTGGAAAAGCATTCCTTTCTTAGTTTGAGTCTATCTATTCATAAACTTGCATTGTTTCAGTCATTCTTCCTATAAATATTAGCTATGATTACTTTTTCCAATAAATGTGTTGAGTATTTTGAGTATACAAATGGTATGGATATGGGAGTCCTCAGTGTGCAGCATTTTGTTTGGGCATTAGAAGTGGTAGCTATGGTGGTGGTGTGAGTACATAGGAATGATAACTGCCATTTGTTTAATTTTACTTTTTTAGTTTGTGTATTATGAACATATGCATATACATGGATATATGTGTATACATGTTTTAGTATTATTATATGCCCAAGGAGTGCCCACGTAAGTATTTTTGGAAGTGATTGAAGTCGTGCCTTATTTTATTGCACAAGAAAAATTATTTGAACTAATGTATTCTTAAGAAAATGTATGTTGTTACAAAACCCATTCTAGCAAACTAAGTATAAGACAACAATGAAAAATGTGACCCCCATGTATAATTTTGGCCTTTTGTCCCCAAAAAATGTCTGCCTTTGTCCCCAGTTGCCTGAATATGGCAGGTTAAGTTATGAGGGTGTAGTGCATACTAAGTGCAGTGAATTTCACAGAATGGTCAGATTTTCTCATTACCTTGGTATGTCCTAATCATTCATATTCACACTTGCCTTAACATTCACTATGAGTCGTACTTTATATCTGTCCAGAAATATTTCTGCAAAATAAACCTTGTGAGGTTCAGGTTGGCTAAGTAATGATTAATCCACGACTGTGTGGTATAATACATCCATAATTTGCAATAATGAGTTGTTGAATGAATTATGAATCATTTGTGATAATGAGCTTTTTCATGGATATGTTATGAATCCTTTGCAATAATGAACTTTTTCTTGTATGCATTATGAATTATTTGCAATAATACTCATTCAGATTTTATGCCTATATGTTGGTATGTATTAAATTGGCTTAGCAAGTTGCACACATTTACAGAGGTTTCTGGCTTGGTTTCCCATTCTTTTTCTGAACTGTTACAAATATCTTCTTCAGAAGCAAAGTAATCATTGAATCACATAACAGCATGGTACAAGCCACAGTGGAAAGGGGTGCAACACAAGCTTTCTTACACTGTTATAGTGCAGCAACTCTGAAGGATAATACTTTCTAATTAATGTTTGGCATCATACAAGCTTCATTTTACTGTAAGTATACTTCACTGTGCACTTGATACCTTGAAGCTTTTCTAATTATCCCCTCTTTTCTCCTACGATGTTGTCTCTGAAAAAAAGAAGAATAAGAAGAAGTGAATGACTACATTCCAGGAAGGTCAGCTTTGACTTGGTAATGGAAAGCAGGCATGGTCTTGTATATGCTTTCTGCAAGATTTGTCCTACCAATATTAATGCTGGAAATGGAGGGATGAATGTACTACTGTGACACATGGATACTAAAAAGCCCAAGATGAGCACCAAACATTCGGCTGGCAAAAAGATGACAGACATACCTCTCAACCTTCTAAAATGAGGAACACTACCTCTCATATTGTAGAACAAGTGGGCAAAATGTGAAATACTCGCTAACAGCTTACTAACAACTTCAACTAATAAGCTCACAGGATGTTTAAAATGTGCTACTTTTTTACTTATACAAGATTCTTTTAATGAATTAATATGACTCAGTTATATTTACCATGGATATCAGTTACAAAAAACATTGAATGTGTGACAGACCTTTTCAATGTGGAACTTCGAGGAACATAAACTTTTTAAGACCCCCAAATGAGGAACATTCCGCGTAATGAGGTACACTTGAGAGTTATGGTGACAGAAATGTTTGCCACTTGGCAAACCAGCTCTAAAATACTGGAGACTGAAGTACCCTTTATGAGTCTCCTTGCTGAATTCAACCTGCCCTTTACAACTGGGACTATTTCTTGATGTACATGAAGAGGTACTGCATGGATCCAGAGGTGATGCAAAAAATGAACTGTGAATTAGCAAAGGCTGCTTGCACTGTAAAGGGTGTAATAGGGTCAAAGAAGCAGCAGGATGTTGCACAAATGTGTCAGAAAGTGCCATACTGTTTGAACCTTGACCAGAGTACACATATGGGGGTGACAGACTGCTTGTAATTTTACTTGTTTTTGACAGTGATGGTGGTAAAAATGTTGTTAGATTCCTCAAATGCCTGCTTTTTGTCAGTGGAAATGGCCAAGCCATTTATGACTGTGTAATGGAGACTCTGAGCAAGTTTGACATTCCTGTGTGCAGCATGGTGGAATATTCTTTGGACAATGCTGCATCCATGATTGGTAAATGGAATTTTGTGCTATCCAGACTAAAAGAGCTTAATCATCATATTTTTAACATGGGCTGCTTATGCCACATTGCTGATTTATGCATTAAATCTGTTGTAAAGGCAATGACTATACCTGTAAAAGAATTGATATCCAATATTTATTGCCACCTTTCCAGCAGTGCACAGTATCAGCAGAAGCTTATAATGTTTGCACTGTTTGTTGATATTGCACGTCTGAAAATGATCAGATATGCCCCCACTCGATGGCTAAGTTTATCAAAAGTCATCAAAAGAATGCTTACCTTGTGGCCTGCCCTGAGATCCCTACTTCATGATCTACGAACAGCAGTCTGTTAGAGTGATCTAATAGCTGAGACACTGCAGAGCCATGGCATTAATAAGACATTTCTGTTCCTGCAGTATGCTATTGAACCACTGCAGAATTTCAATAATCAAACTGGAAATAAATAAATAAATAAATAAATAAATGTAAATGCAAAGCAGTGAAAGCAAATTGCTCACCTTGCATAATGATATCCAGAAAGCAATACAGGCATATTCTAATAGGGTACTCAGACTACCAACTGCTAGGCACTTTCTGGTCAAGGTAAGTACTGTTGATTCAATTCTTAGAGTACAAGACAATATCCTGCAAGACACTGAAATTTATATTGTTCCGGAATCTGAAACATATTTGGATGACAATATGGATGAGATTGGGGGTGCAATAGTGGATCACAAACTTTTCAAGAGAGCCAAGGAGTTTTACTTTGCAGTTCTACTCAAAATAAAAAAAAGCATTTCTCTGCAAGAGATCCTCTATTTCAGAACATGGACAGCTTATTAGATCTGGCTATGAAACTACAGCTTTCTTCCACTACTATTGTACATATTAGCACTTGTCTCGGTTTCTACAGTTCACGAGTGAAATGCTCTAAACTGATTGACAAATTTTCTGTGTAACAGATGAATGAGTGGTCATATGGATCAGACACATATAATTTACTAAAGTTTTGGTCTATGGTGCTTGGTAGCCCTGCAGTACAAGACCTCCCAGCATTTGAAAAACTAATGGAAATTGTGCTCTGCTTGCTGCACTCAAACAGTGAAGCAGAATGGGCATTTGTCATGGTTCACAAAGTAAAAACTGTGCTCAGACAGTCACTTCGCCCAAAAACATTAAAATCTTTATTAGCAATAAAGATGAATGAAGACAATGATTGCTACTGCATGAAATATCCAAAGAACATGCTGGAAGCAGCAAGAAAGGCAAGAGTTGTTTATAAAAAAGAACATTTCATGGCATCAGTTAAAGAAACGAACTCTGCCTGCCAAAATGCAGAAGTTGAATAACTGTTAGTTTGATATATGACTATGGGGAAGTGACGTAAAACTGTAGCAAATAGTCTGTAGTCAATAGTCTGAATGTAAATTGTCTTAATTATTTTTTAAGTATGTATTTGTGTTTTGCAAATGTTTAATCACCTATCTTTATAAAACTGGAACTTATGGGTGTGACGGGTGAGCATGTATTACTTTAAATTTATACAGTTGTGTAATAATATGAATAATCCTGTATTTTGAACATGCCTGTATGTATACAATCCTTTTTATTACATAAAAACTGCTCTGAAATGATACATTGTCTTTGCATAATTTAACATGTGTAGGCAGGCCCATTAATGTGCTTATTTAAATATGTATATCTTATGTTAATTAGGTGTCTCTGATTGTCCCTGATTTTAAAGTCCTGTGTCCCTTATTCTCTCATCTGGCGGTTGAGATGTATGATGAGATATTAAACGAGGCCCCATCTGCTTGAATTGGTGTAAAAAATTAAAATGTAATTATTCCTTATATGTTGCCTTACAATCACTGAACAGGTGTCCGCTATTACTAAGGCATGACTTTTATAAACAATAACATGAGTACCTGTTCAGGGGAAAAAAAAAAAAAATATATATATATATATATATATATATATATATATATATATATATATCAACAGAATTAATAGTAACAGAGAATGTCAGATGATCAGTAACAGCAGACCATGCACCATAGCATAACCCACACACATCACTGCATGCATCACTTATACTCTGTGTGTTTTTTACATGAAAGGAAAGATGAACCTGAATGTCATGGTCCATAATTCTGAAATGGTTTACCTTAATATTGTTGGAAATGACAATATTGATCGTGCATTTGGGCAAACCAAATGCGCAAATTTCAAACTTCGACATTTTCAGAAGTTCATAAATCAGCAAATCGAACAGCTGATTCGGTAATTTTTGAACTATAATGTTGGAGACACATCGTAATGCAGGGGGACAAGCCCCCCCTGCACCCCCCACACCCCCCTACTTTAATATACTAACTCCGAGATTGGACTACATTAGGGAAAGGGATCATTTCCCAATCCCCGCTATAGTGCAATCCACACCCACAATGTCAAATCTACAACGTGCATTCGCCCATTGCACATTCAGACAATCTTTTTGAGGTTTTGCCACTTTAAAAAAACCCTTTTGCACAAAGTGGATTTGCATGAGTGCATAACACACTTATGAAGGTAAACCTTCTGAAATAGGCAGTGCCTCTTTACCTGTCCAGTTGTATGCTGTGCACAAACTTGATGCATAGGGTCCCCTAGTACTGCTGCTGGCTGGTAACAGGATTGTAACTGGGAGATGCAATGACAGTATGGGTCACTTCACCACCAGACTGGTGCATGATCATGTACAGAATGTAACATGCAGTAGACATCCTGCATGCAGTAACTGGGTCATACTGAAGGACGCCCCCAGACTCATCCAGGCAGCTAAACTGACTCTTGAACATGCCAAACACTCTCCTGATGACAATACAGGTCTGGGATATGGCTGTATTAAAACTGTCTTCAGCAGCTCCACTTGGAGGTTTTACTGGTATAATGAGCCTTGGCTCCAGTGAATACCTAGAATCACCTGAATGAAAAAAAAGAGAATGGGGCAAAACAAAGAAAAAGTGGTTTAGTACTCAGTAACACATTTTACAGTGAATAACTAGTTTAATAAAAAATATATATATATATTATATATATATATATTTTCCACTTACCAACAAGATGACCACTGGGCATCCTACAATGCAGGAAGAGGAGGTAGACTGAGCTTAAGTGCCATATATGGGAAACATGTGCCCTGCCCGGATGCTGGTAGACAGGTTGGTGATGTATACCCATGCATCACACACTATCTGGCAGCTAATGGCATGGTAGTACTTCCTATTGCGGTACTACTCCTCTCGTGGACCAGATGGGCACCTAATTGCAACATGGGTGCAATCTGTTGCACCAAGCACCTCAGGGAAATGCACCATCCCATAAAAGGCATGCATAGTCTAAGCTTGGTTCTGAAGTGACACAGAGAAAGAGATGCACTGATCCACATGTGCCAAGAGTAAATCCAGGAACTGAAGTATCCTCTAAGCAAAAGCCTGGGAGAAATCTAGCATGTCCCCATTCTGTCTCTGAAAGGTCCCTGTGGCAAGTATAATGAGGGCTATAAATGCCCTAGTATCCACAGAGATATGAAGGCTACACATCCCCCTAGTGCCCATGTGGGGACCATACATACTTACTAAGACCCTTATAATATCCCTGTCCAATCTGAACCTGCCAAGAATTTCCATGTTATCAAAATTGTAATGAGTATTTCTTTGCCTGTATCTCCGCTTTCTTGGCTGGTGAGTACTCCTGGGTGCTAGCGTTTTTGGCTGTCTCAAGACAAGCCTTTCAAACCAGGAAATGCAAAGTTACAACAATGGACAGCATCTTCATGGATTGCAAAATCGTTAGAAAAGGCTTGATTCCACCTGTTATAAGGAAGCTGTGGAGGGTACGGAAATTACGAATTGCAAACAGGCAGAAGAACTTGTTTGCATATGTGGACTTTTATTGTTTCTCATTTATATCTCTTTATTACTTCATTTGCTTATGTTCATTTGCAACCACCGCATGTTAACATAACTGGCCTCTATGAAGTGCTTCGTTACATATTCTCTTAATGACTATGAATACCACTTTTATCTGTCAGCTGCCTGCTTTTGTTTTAACTGCCAATAAAAAGTGTCTCACTTTATCACATGAACTTCCTTTTCAAATATACGCTTTTCAGTGCATGGTGACACTTTGACTCACATCTGCTTAGTCTGATGTACAGAGTGTGTGACACCACTGTTAGATTGCTGCAGTCTAAAGAAAACAATGTAGTCATAAGCACATAAGGTTACCCTTCATTTTCTATAACTTTTTAAAATAAGACAATAGTAGACGTGGAATGGCTCATTTGTGGCATTACTCTCCTTGATAGGGCCAAGTAATTGCAAATATCATATGCAAGATATAACTATAGCCAGCATCTCTTATCAGAAATAAAATGAAAACTAACATTGCTCTGGTGAGCTTGCATCCATGTCAAAAAGGGACTGAAAATCTGTTTTGGGTTTATGTCTGTGGTACTCATTTTCTTTTTGCTTTTTTATTGATTTTGAAGTTGAATAGTTGGAAATATGTTACAGCTATTGTAATGCTTTATACTCAAAAGGTGGTAACTTACAACTACTTAAAATTCAACATGTTGTATCACTAGCTTAAAAGTACTTTTTTTTTTTACAAATTTGCTTCTTTTACACCTGTGATAATGCTTTTACTTAGAGAATGGAAGTGATGAATGCATGTCACAAATAAGGTACAAACTATTTTGTGTGTGTGTGTGTGTGTGTGTGTGTATTACAAACTATAATAAATATATATATATATATATATATATATATATATATATATATATATATACAAAATAGTTTGTAATATACACACACACACACACACACACACACACACACACACACACACACACACACACACACACACACACACACACATATATCATGTCACAAATACGGTACAAACTAATTTGGATATTATATGTAGATATAGATATAAATATAGATAGATGGATATAGATATAGATATAGATTATAGATATATGGGTGCACTGAATTTAATCGAAACACCCAAATGTTGACATTCACAGTGTCAACCAGAAAATATTGACTTTGGAAACATTAACACTCTATTATGCATGAGTCAAGCAGTAGCATTAGCACATGCAAAATTAAAATTAAAAAATAATCATTAAAACAATGTGCCCCTGCTCCCCATGTGGGGAGATGTGCCCCCACACTACCTGCCAGCTATATCCACTAACTCCGAGATCAAATAAAGTGCACACTAATTTGGATATTATATAGATAAAGATATCGATAGATACAAATAGCTAGATGTAGATATATGGGCATACTGAATTTAATCGAAACACCCAAGTGTTGACATTCATAATGTTGACCAGAAAACACTGTCTTTGGAAACATCATCACTCTACTATGCATAAGCCAAGCAACAGTATTTGAACATGCAAAATTAAACTGAAAAAATAATCATTAAACAATGCACCCCCCCCTGCCCCCCATGTGGGGAGATTCACCCCCACACCCCTTGCCAATTATATGTACTAATGCTGAGGTTGCATAATGTCAGCGAAAGGGCATATTCCCCAACTCCAAGCATTGTGCAATCTCACATACCTATCAACCATACGCATACTTGAGCAAATTTTTTCAACTAAACAGTTGTAGTCCATATGTGTGTAATCAACATACACACACATTATATATATATATATATATATATATATATATATATATATATATATATATATAATATGTGTGTGTGTGTATGTATGTGTGTGCATGTTTGTACATGTGTGTGTGCATATATATATATATATATATATATATATATATATAGATTCACTTCATAACACTGAAAGCTCAAAACACTGAAACTCAAAACAGTGAAACTTCAAAATCTTGAAAACTCAAAACACTGAAACTCAAAATACTGAAAACACATATCATACATATACTGAGTTTAAATAGCATAAATCATAGCACTTTCCACCAAGTGTAAGCAGGGGGTCAAGCCCCCCTGCACACCCCCTGCTACTTATATATATCAACTCCAAGCTTGCACTTCACTAAGTGCAATCTTGGAGTTGATATATTTAAGTAGTAGGGGGTGTGGAGGGCGCAGACCCCCACATGGGGGGTGCAGGGTGGCTAGCCCCACTGCTTACACTTGGTGGAAAGTGCTATGATTTATGTTGTTTAAACTCAGTATATGCATGATATGTGTTTTCAATGTTTTGAGTTTCAGCATTTTGAGTTTTCAGTGTTTTGAAGTTTCAATGTTTTTTTTTATATTATGAAGTTTTCTCATTTTCAGTGTTTTGAGTTTTCAGTGTTATGAAGTGAATCCATAGATATATATATATATATATATATATATATATATATATATATATATACATACATATATATATATATATATATATATATATATATATATATATATATATATATATATATATATATATATATATATATATATATATATATATATATATGTGTGTATATATAGGATAGGGTCAATTAAGCTTGTTGATTTGCATAATGTGCTTTTATTGCTGTTTTGCTTGAGTAATGCTGTGCAATGTATGCATGTATTAGTGTGTGTGTGTGTGTGTGTGTGTGTGTGTGTGTGTGTGTGTGTGTGTGTGTGTGTGTGTGTGTGTGTATGTACATGACTGTATTAGTTGGTAATGTAGATTGTTAGGGTGCCCACCCAGAGTTGTTTCAACGGTTTGGATAGTGGATTCTTAAAATATATAAACAACATTTTACTGCAGTCTTACACCATACAGACTATGCATGATTCTGATTGGTGCTAAGTACTGAAAGTTGTTATGGCTGTGTGGTGCGATATTTCCTACTGAGCAGGGTTTTAGTAATACTAGACTTAACTGCATAATTGGGCAGCTGCAGTGGTGCAGCGCTTGGCGTTGCTACCTCACAGCAAGAGGTTCTCCAGTTCGATCCTTGGCTGGGGTGCCTTCTATGCAGAGTCTACATATCCTCATTGTGGTCATGTGGGTTTCCTCCAGGTGCTCCGGTTTCCTCCCACATCCCAAAGACATGCAGTAGGTTGATTGGACCCTCTAAATTGGCCCTAGGTGTGAGTGTGTGCGTGTGTGTGCCTTCTGTGGAAGGTTGGGCACCGGGCTGACAACTCGACACCATAAAACTCCACTGCCAATCATTAGCAGACAGGTGATCCACTGTGGCGACCCCTAACTGGGAAAAGCCAGAGGAAGAAGACTTAAATGCATAATTATCTGTGAAACGCCCAGAGATTGTACTCCTATTAGCAGAGACAAAGGAGTACCTGAATCTTGATTTTAATTCAAGGAAATAGTATTTTTATGGTAATTATTTTTAGGACATTTGCAACCAAAACACTGTACTTTTTAGCAAATGTACATGCTGATGTTATGCCTCAAATTAGTTTATGTTTTTGATTTTTTCCCTACACTTGTCTAAAGAGCTTCCAAATGTCATGAATTCACTGCTTCTTTCACAGCAAAGTAGCATTTAAAGTATGTTGGTTTGTTAATAAAAACTACATTTACATATTTTCAGCATATATATATATATATATATATATATATATATATATATATATATATATATATATATATATATATATATCTGCATGCACGTGTGTGCGTGTGTGCGTGTGTGTGTGTGTATAATATTCATAAACTTCCAAAGTCAGGTGAGCATATATGGGAAAGCATGTAGGTCCATCAGCCATTACGATTTCCACAAGTTGTCTACAGGCAAGGATTTGGAGGTACAGGGATCTCCGCAGGACCAACAATCTGGCACATTCTCTGAACGCATGACTCCCAAAAGGAATAAAATGTCTGATAGGGCAATTCAGACTCGAACAGCTAGGCCACATAGCTGTTAACCAGTGCATAAATGTCTGCCTTTTGCCTCTAGGATGGAATGAACAAGCTGATGGAGTGAATGTAGGGGAGCCACTTTGCAAGTCTCAGGGAGATGTCAAAAGTGAACAAATGTACATATGCATGGAAAGACACACGGAAGGCATCACACACACACACACACACACACACACACACACACACACACACACACACACACACACACACACACACACACACACATATATATATATATGTATAGGTTCATAGGTTCATACTAGGCTATCTGCCCTGGGGCAATTATAAGCCTAGCCCGATTTTGTATGGCTTACGCCACCCCTTGATTTGAGTATACTGTGCCCTTTTTAAGGTTTAGTTTACTGTGCCTCTGTCTAATAGTGACACGGGAGTAATCCCTGGGACAAACCTACAATCCCCCATCCACCTATCGAGATTCTTCTTGAAGAGATTCAGTGAGGTGCTCTGCCTCACATGAACTGGAATTCTATTCTAGAGTGAAGGGAGCCTCTGGGTTATGAACCTGTCCCTCCAGCAAGTTCTATTTATTTCTGTGCTGAGGTTCAAGTCCCTCGAGCGTGTGGCTCTAAGGGATTTAGATTTACTGAGGTGGAGCATGTCCATTAATTCTGGATTTGACATAGCTTTGTATGTCAGGCATAGATCACCTCAAGTAGGCGGTATGCAACTGAGTAGAGCTGGAGTTTTTAACCGAGCAGCATATGGCATCTGTTTGAGACCCTTGATCCTCTTGGTGAGATACTTTTGGGGTCTTTCTAATTGCTGCAGGTGTCGGGTAAGGTACATCCCAAAAGGGGCATTGTATTCTATGATGGGCCTGATGAGGGATGAATAAAGGGGCACGATTACCTCTCTTGATCTAGATGTGAAACCCTTCGTGATGAGGTGGGCTATGTAGAAGGTCTTTCTAACCACTTTGGCAATGTGGTTTTCAAAGGAGAGATTGCTATCAACTTGGGTCCCCAGGTCCCTAATAACTTTCTCTGTAATTAATGGGTTTCCGCCTATGTGATAATTTGTGGGCACATTGTTTTTGCCAAAGGGTATGACTATACATTTTTTGGCATTTAGCTTTAAACCATGGCGCTGGCACCAGTTATCTGTCTCTGTGAGACCTTTTTGAAGGATGTTTGTGTCAGCTGGAGAGTCGATTATGGCACCCAGTTTGCAGTCATGTGCGAACTTGGTGAGCCATAGTCCTCCCACGTTTGCCTGTACCTCGGAAAAGTATATACCGAACAAGAGTGGTCCCAGGACAGAACCCTGTGGGACGCCACTTGTGACCGGTTTCGAGTCTGACATGGCTCCAGTAACTCTCACTCTGTGGGTTCTGTCTTTGAGCCAGTTTGCGACCCATCTTGTGACATAGGGGTTTATATTTAAGCTGGATAGCTTATCTATGATGCCCGAGTGGGGTATTGTGTCAAATGCCTTTGCAAGGTCCAGATAGGCTGTGTGGACTACCTTCCCTTCATCTATGGCTTTGGTGACTGTTTCAAAGAAGTCAACCAGGTTCAAAAGGCAGGATCTGCCCTTGACAAAGCCGAACTGGGTAGGATCTAGTGTCTGTAGGTCCCCAATGTCTTTGTTTATGAGCTCCATGATGATCCTCTCCATAGCCTTGCAGACTAAGCTAGTCAGGCTTATGGGGCGATAGTTTCCAGGGTCCGTAGAGGCTCCACCTTTGTGGAGTGCGACCACAGTTACTGTACGCCATTCTGTGGGCACATATCCTGTAGTGAGGCTGAGATTGTATAGCTGTTTCATTTGAGGAATTAGTTCCTCTTGGAGTTCATGTAGGACGCAACGTGGGACGCCATCTGGTCCCATGGAAGCAGTGTTTTTTGCTTTGGAGAGGGCAGCTTTCACCTGAGCATCAGAGATGTTTGGGAGGCAGCCCTCTGCCGGGATAGATACTTGCTCTTTTGGGGGGGAGGGGGTGGAGAAGTTTGCACTGAAACATTGTATGTAAATATGTGTGTGTATGCATGTATATATATATATATATATATATATATATATATATATATATATATATATATATATATATATTTATTTATATATATATATATATATATATATATATATATATATATATATAGATATATATTCATATATATATATATATATATATATATATATATATACATATATATATATGTGTGTGTGTGTGTGTGTGTGTGTATGTGTGTGTGTGTGTATGCATATACATTGCTGCATTGTTTTTATTTTGTCTAAACAGGTTTTGGTTAACATCTGTTTGATGACCGTATTTGGTTGACTAAATAGTTGGCTGACAGGTGTGTGAGACTACATAATTGTCTGGGTTGGGGACTATGCCTTTTCCCCAATTTTGTGCAGTCTCGGAGTTGGTATATATAATTAGCAGGGGGGTCTTGGCAGCTTGCCCTTTAAAAAATTGTGTTTTGTGTTGTTTTTTTTTTTGTTTGTTTGTTTTTAAATTTTGCATGAACCAAAGTTGTTTCTTGGCACATGAGTAATAGTGTGTCTGTGTTTACTTTTTCTATGTTATACAGTTGATCTTTGGAATGTCAGCATTTTGGTGTTGACATTTTTCCTGTCTTTTCTTTTTTTTTTAATTTTGCATGTGCCATGGTTGTTTCCTGGTGCATGTGTAATAGTGTGCTTATGTTTAATTTTTCTGTGTTACATGGTTGATGTTTGGAATGTCAACGTTTTGGTGGTGACATTTTTCCTGTCAGTTTCATTAGGTCAATGGGAAAGATATTAGTTTGAGACTGCTGTAATATAGAAGGTGGTTAATTTGCTCTTCAGTGGTATTGTGCGATCTAGGAAATGGCATATATAAGTAGCAGTGGTGTGTGGGAATTGAACCTTCAAAAATGTTGCTTTACTTTTGCTTGCTCCAAGGTGATGTGTTGAAGCATGCATATTGTAGTGTAAGTTTTGTGAGATCAATTTTTTTTTGTTGATTTTTTTTTGTCTGTCAGCATACTGACTGGTAGATTAATGTCAGTATATCAATCTATTGCACACACAGACACACACAGACACACACACACACACACACACACACACACACACACACACACACACACACACACATGCATATTTATAAAATATTATTATTTTTTGCAACTACTGGATATTCCTTTAAATTTGATTTAATGGCTTTTAGCACCTTTGCATGCTCACAGTTCTTCAGAAGGGCAGAGCAGAAGTGGAAAGTGAGAAGGTGCAATATTCAAAGTGTTATTCATATTAGGACCAATTTGTTTAAACTTGCAAATCATGGCCTGCTTTTCTCTTCTTGATGTAGATGCATCTCATTTTGCAGTAGGTCTTTATGAGCTTTGTTAAGAAATGTAGAAAAGCTTTGTATGACAAAAGCATATTCTAGAGAGAGAGATAGATTTAGTTGTTGATGAAGTACCATCCTTACTGGAGTTTTAGTTATACAAGAGGGAACACAAATGTCTAGGACAGTAAAATGGAGAGAGAGAAGTGTGAGCTTAATTTGTCCATTCATATTGCCTGATTGTTACAGGTTGTACTAATAGCGAAATTTCACCAACCACTTTCGCTCTGTCTTAAATATATTTAAACCTCTTAATACATTCATAGATAAAGAAGTTATGTACTTACCGTAATGTTCTATCTGTGTTGTTGATTTTCATTTCTCCTCGACTGATGGATTGGATTCAATCCCTCGGATCCATCTCGGCCGTTACAAAAGTTCATGGCCATCTGGAACTCTTGAGCTTCTCCCTTACCCATAATGCACCAACCCCCATTACCTCAGATCTTGTCTACAAGCTATAAAAAGACGGCAGACACTTACAACTTTACATATACATATCCTATAAAGAGAGAGAGAGAGAGAGATACAAGTAGGCAATGATACATCTGGAGCTGGTAATGCTCACAAGATATAACAAATCTTTTAAATCAGCTTGCTCTCCTAAAATAAACCCAACAAGGGTTGGGGGCTGGTGGGTAGGGAGTCGAGGAGGAATGAAAATCAACAACACAGATGGAACATTATGGTAAGCATATAACTTCTTTATCTGATGCTCTTAATTTTCATTCTATCCTCGACTGATGGAGCAGAGTCCCCAGGTAACTTATATCCAGGACGGACTCATGGAAGGATACTCCTAAACACCACTGAGACCGATCATGTTCCCCCTCAGAAGACTAAATCCCATTTCTAGGAAGAAATCACATTGCTCCTGCACAAAGGTCATACATGGATGTTCTTGATTATAAATTTGAGGCAAGTGCCATGGAGCTGGTTGAATGACCTTGTATATGTTCTGATAATGTGAATTCAATTTGTTATAAACAAAGGAGATGGAAGCTACCTGTCTACAAAAAATTGAGCCTTGGTTTACCCAATTTTTTATCTACAAAAGAAACAAATAATGAATCTGTAGTTCTGATACTTTTTGCTCTATGTAAATAGAGACATAATTGTCTACAAACATCCAATAAAGGTAGTCATGCTTTGGCCCTGTCTGTAGCTTTTGGGAAGGATACTGGTAAATTGACAAATTGACTAAAATTAGATTATGAAACTACATTGGGCAAAAAGATGCCTCAGTTCATAACTTGACTCTATCTTGTGAAAAAAAAAATCAGATATGGTGGATACTCAGATAAGGCCTAAGTATCAGAAAAGCATTTGACAGAAGAAGGAAATTTAAAATCACAGTCATCTGCAGGTTCAAAAGGGAAAGTGGATAATGGCCTGCTGTACCAGGTTCAAATCCCATAGAAGAGTAGAATGTTAAAACAGAGGCCTTAATATAAGTATACCTTCTAAGGAAGCCTTATAAAGCTTGTGGGAAGCTAGTGAGTCAAATTAGTCCTTGCTGCCAAATGAACTAAAAACTGAAGATGTAGTAGTTCCTGTGTTAAAGGGTAGAGGTAAGATTTGGTAAATGTTACGAATCAGGACAGAAGAGGGTTCAACATGATTTTGAAGAGGCTGGTGTTCAAAACTTTCCTTGTAGATGGTTAAAGGGGAGATAATATCTTCTGGAAAGGTGCATAAAGTATAGGTTGTCTCTGTCTGTTAATGGGATTGGGGAAACCTAGCTGTCAGCTTGAGGTTCTGAATGTCTGGATGGATCATTCTCACTGGATGGAACCGTAGATCTGGATGTGAATTTAATATCTAAGGTTGGTGAATTAATAGAGGCCAAAGGGATGGAAACGAAATCTTTGGAGGCCAGTAAGGGGAAACGAAAATGAATTGTTCTTCTACATGGCACCTTTCTATAGAAGTTCTGGAATCCGAGAAATTTAAGGAAATGGATATGGGTGGTTAATCTTGAAGCAGAGCATTTCCCAGTGATTCCTCCTGGGGAGGGAATAGGGGAAAATTATGTGCTGCATTGTTGTTTAGGGGAGAGGTGAAAAACACACAGTAAGACTGGCTCCACTAACAGAAAATCATTTCCGTCATGTCCTTGTTGAGGAACCACTCATGAAGTAGAGAAATGCACTTTCTCAGATTGTCCTCTATCACACTGTATTTCCCAGGCAAGTGCATTGTTTTGGAATGAACATGTTAAAGAAATCTCTCATATTACCCGCTGAGCACTTCTGGACATGGAGTGGGGGGGGGGGCAAGATCAGGTTCCTCCTTGTTTGTTGAAGTACCAAATAACTGACATATTGTTTGTTTCATTAACAATTGTTCCTAAAGGGAACAACATCCTGGAAAGCCTGCAGAGTTAATAGCACTGTTCTCATCACTAGGACACTAATATAGAGGTTGGCCTCCCCAGGGAAACATATCTCTTGTACTGTATTTCCCAGGTAATGCCTCTCTACCCAGGCTGGGAGACATCTGCAGTTACTATGACCTTGGGCTGAGGACAGGGTGGTAGAAAGAGCCTTGTAGAACTTGGTCTGACTGGAGCCACCACTTGAGATGTATCTTACGTACGTTGGTGATTTGTATTAAAATGGACATGGGATAATGAAGTATGACCATTGTGAGTCAAACACTCATTGAAGAATTTTCATATAAAATCTTGGCTAATGGTATTAGCGTTATTGCTGCAAACATTGATCCTAGAGTTTGAAGAACTAAGTGGGTGGACTCTTTGTAAACTGTACAACTATGCCCTTTCTTTTTGTAGTTTATAGTTATAGTTATACGCAAAACAGCACATGTATAAACAACCTTTTCTCTTTGACATCATTAGCTGATGCCTGATCAGGACAGAAATGAGCAGGTCATCTAAGTATGGGAACACGTGGGATCACTGTAGTCTCAAGTGAGTTGCTACTACTGTCGTACACTTGTGAACTGCATAAGGGCTGTGGTGATATTACAAGGAAGTATTCTGAACTGGTAATGACTAGCTACCAGTCAGAAGTGTAAGTACCTTAGTAGTGCCTTTTGAATGGGGAGGAGAAAGGGAAAAAGGTATCTATTCTAAACTCTAGTAAGGTTTCCTGGTGCAGGGAAAAAAGAGCTCCTCTTAATGCCCACTGAGGAAACTTTAGTTCCTGTAGATATTAGGCATTTTCAGTACTTTAGCAGATACTACAGTCAATGCAACTGGCAGCATTTTAACATGCATTATGTTTATTCATTTTGAACTGCGAATGCCATTTGGTAGTAAATTAGTGCAGTTAATAAAGGGATGTGTATTGAGTTGTGTGTCCTTCCAAAGGCCATGGATGCCTATATTGGGTACCATAAGGTCATAGTGAGAAGTGAAATTAGGCAATATGCTATGCCACTGCATAGCACTGGCTATGCTTTGTTAAGGTAAAAACATAGGGGCGTAACATAAGTAGGCATGTGCTGCATGCGACCTATAGTACTGCACTGTTGAGTCTATTCAGTACCTTATTTCTATTATGGACATATCTCTAATTATTGAAAAGTCATTTCCACAGGTGTACGTGTGTGTGTGTGTGTGTGTGTGTGTGTGTGTGTGTGTGTGTGTGTGTGTGTGTGTGTGTGTGTGTGTGTGTGTGTGTGTGTGTGTGATACAAAATAGCAGAACGGAGCAGCTGCTGTGTTAATATCTATTAGAAAATCTATGGCAGGACTAGTGTTATTTGTGTGCCATTGTGAACATGTTTTATGTTATATATGTAATTCTAACACACTGTCTTATGTTTGGGAGCAACATAGTTGTGCAGCCATAAAAATGACATGCAAACTGTACAGCTGTTATTGTTGACATGCTTAGATGTCATCTCAGTATTAGCAAACTATTACTTCATTATTTATGTTTTTTACTAATGTATATTTGTAGCTGTGAGCAGTGTTAGTCAGCATGGGATACAAAATGGTAGGCCGGGACAGAGTAATGAATCGTTTTGTACTGGGTATAATACCTCTCAACCTCTTAGCACATGAAACCTGGATGAGTCAAAAATAATGGGGGTGGGGGAACGTGGGACCAAAAATAGGGACAGATTTTAAATATAGTTCCTATGGCGATAGAAGTCTGATGGAATAAAATGTTTTACATTATTATGTAGTTTCTGAAAGATATGAAGTCTGAAACTCAAATGTCTGTCCTTATAAGGTATTATTTAGTGACTTCAATCTTCAATGATTTACTAGAAAAAAAGTGGACAGCTAGTAGGTATGCTGTGCATCTCCAAACTTAGTAGGTGGCTCAAACTAGTGACTGTTAGACTATTAGAGAGTCTCAGGTTTGAAGAAGGCTATCTTCGTACAACTGTTTTCTTATATTAAGCACAGTATCCGAGGGCAGGTAACCTCTCTGATCTGAAGATGTTTCAGATCCAAAGAAGAATAAGTATATGCAATTGGTTTTGGATCCAAGGATGTTTCACAGATCCAAAGAAGAGCAATTTTATACAACTGGTTTTAGATCCGAAAGTATCGGATCCGAAGACAACTAAACCCCTCGGATCTGAGAATCAACTGACATGTGATTCTAACCCAACACAAAAAATAGAGCGAGTGCAAATAAACAAAAGCTCTGATGCAAACAGAAGGTGACTCATGATGCAAGAACAAGGTCCATAAAAATGCTAAAAAATAGCAGGATATAAAGTTCAAAAAAACCCAACATATATCACTAATCCATCAGTTCAATTCTCTGTGATCTGATAGAAAGCCCAGACTTCATAGGCAACAGGTTAATGATTGAGCCAATAAAACTGAAGTGTACAGCTTAGAGGAATACTCCTGTAACAACTACCACCATATGTCGTATTCAAAGACTTAGGATCTGACCATATGAGTCAACAATCATGAAGGATATGAAGATTTAACGATAAATGTCATTACTCTGAATCGTAGATGAAGTCTGGAAGGTTATATAGTTTCTATAAGGTCATAGATTAGTATTAGGCTAACTGCTCTTATGGGCACTTTAAACCTAGCCAATTACCTCATGTGGGAATCAAACTCTGCATGTTCTGTCCATAAGGTAAACACCTTAACTATTATGCCAACATCCCAACTTAATCAACCAAATTTGCTATTCTGATCTGTAGACTTAAGGTTTGACCAAGCGTATAAGATCAGCATAGCAGGGAAGGATCAGAGAAGAAAAGAACTGCATCAGATCTTACAAGAGCAGGCAAGGGAGTCCTCGGATCTGACCCATAGCTCTCAGTCTGCTGGAGCACTATACAAAAAAATTCAGCAATACCATGTAAGTTCCAAAGGACCAAAAATGCAAACTCAGAGATGTACTATAAGGTGACTTCAAAGTCAAGGATTTGCCGGAAAACACCAAACCCCATGACAATCAGTGAAAGACTATATAGTTGAGAGAGAGAGAGGAATGTTCATTGAAAACTCAGCACACAGAAGACGAACAAATCACAACAAAGATTAAAACGCTGCTATTTCTGCAGGCAGGCAGGGGTGTGGCTACCTGACTTCATCTCATTTGTCTTTATGCTATGCAAATGAAGGGGAATGAATGTACTAAACCAATGCTGGTGAACCATGTCATTATTCTAGCCTGCAGACAACTCTTTTAGCTGGTTTGTTTACATCGATTTATGTCATGCTTGACTTATTTAGAATTACATAGGTTCATAGGTTCATAGGTTGGTACTAGGCTATCGGCCCTAGGGCCTATACAAGACTAGCCATAACAATTCCCTGGCTATTTCTTCCCACAGTATTTGCTTACCTGGACCCCTGTCTAGCAGGGTGAATAATGTGATCCCAGGGGTGAATTTCCTATCTCCCATCCAATCATCAAGGTTCCTTTTGAAGAGGGCCAAAGAGGCGCTCTACTTAGCAGAATAACTTTAATGGGCATGTTATGATATCAGTTTTAAAGTGTATCAGTATGACTAAATCTCTAGTCATGATCCAACTGCTGCAGCCATGTTAAACAATATGTCTCATTTCCATTGCTAACATATATGTCGTCTGTTTTTTCCCTGTAAGTGGCTTGCAGTAACAGTGTGTAGATTCAACTACTGTTGTTATTGAAACAGGTTTTATAAAGCCAACTGAGAAATCTGTTATTTCATTACTCTTACCCATGATGTGAATAGCAATAAGAACTGGGCTGTGTATCCTTTTGACATGAATTCAGATTTAAGGCCTTTTGCAAACAAACGTGCCCTTGTTTATTTTGGCAAGCTATATCTGTTCAGTACCATTCTGGTTCCTTGATTGCTATCCTTGATTGTTGTCTACCCATTGTAGTGGCTATCCTGGTACTGGTCCTGTCCTTAAATCAGTTCTATTTCCTTCCCTTACTTGCCTAATCATCCCCCATCCTTGTCCTTGTTATCTCATTTACCTGGCTGTCCCGTTGACATAACTAAGCCAAAACCCTATATCCCTGCCCATTTTCTAACGGACGTATTTCTTCTCACCAGTATCAAAGTTCAGTCCTCCTATAATCCCTTAGTAGCCAAGAGTGTATCACGGTATATGGCCAGTACATTGAGTCGTAGACTTTCGTTGAAGCTTTATATTTCTTACAATCTTGATACTCTAATCTCCATCGTGACTACTGGGTTAGGACCCCTCCTTCAGCTCTGTAATTTGTTTTATCACAGGGCAAACTTTTTAGTATGATTAGCAGTACTGAAATGGTGTGACCTCCAGAAACATGTACTATCTGAGATGAGGAGGGGTTGTTCCTCTTGACGTGCTACATTCTGGTAGGTGGTATATCTTGGCATTTGGGTTAGTGTACAATACTAAAAGTCAAGGCTACATCTCTGCTTGGTGCCTCACTGTTTTATACACTGATCAGTAGGGGACAGTGATGCCTTACCACTATATTGTATAATTGTTTTTTGGATTGCTTCTAGAATAATGGATAAAAACAGGGAATATGCAACCAGCATTTTTATTTCCATTTACAAAAATGCTGATGCTGATTTTGTAGAAAATACAGGCATGTATTTACACCAGTGAAAATGACAGAGTAGAAATAAAGTACACTGGTTTCCAAGGTAAAGGATCAAAGAGGGGTCTGAAATGCTAACCCAAGATAATAAGATTGTCACATCCATTGTATATCATTCTGTCTATATACTGAAAGGTATGATGGATTCAGGGCATACATTTCTTTAAGTGTGGATTAGCAACAGCTGATGCCACCCCCCCTCCCAGAAATGTAAAAATGTAAACAGAATTTTTAAATGCTCCCCTGCAGACTACACTAAAAACAAAAACCTAACAGATGCACTTAAATTCATGCTTCAACATGCTGACAGAATGCAAGAAGACTGCATTTCTTAGAAAGCTTCATTTCTTTCATTTAAGGATTTGCTAACAAACACTTGCTGTAATAAAGTTAACATTTTTTTCTTTCTAGGCTCTTATGAGTATTCTTACCTCTTGTTTATGTACAAAGTATGAATTTCTACAGCGATACTGTGTCAAGCCCTGTTGTCAGATGTGCTGGGTGTCTAGAACAAGCAGAAAACAAATATTAACAGTGTAATGCCTATTGGTAAACATAAAAATGTTATGGCCCAGTTTTGGTTAATTGAATATTATTAATAAACTAGATGTTATGTCCTTTACCATTACCAAAACATTAAAAGTTATAACTCATAATTGAGCCATTAGAAATACTTTTATGAAATTTATTCTGCCTTATTTTTCCTTGGAATCCTGCCAGACTGTACACAACAGGAATGAATGAACAAACAAAATCCCCCAGAATAGTTGCAATGGTGGTGAAAATTACTTTGACTCCCAGATATTGTACTTTAACACTGCATTCCATCATATTTCTTGGAAAATACATTATATGAACTTTAAAATTATAGCTTTACCGGCAAAATTAATGTAAATATTAGTGTATGACAAAGAACATGCAGAAACAGTAGATTACAAAATCAGTAAAATGGTAAGTAATCAGTGTAGAGCCATTTTTTGTTAATGCAGTTATTTACTTAGTTACAAGACGGCTTATGATTGCATTGATTACATTCAGTGAGCCAGTGTATGCTTTGCATGCATGAGGACCTGGATTCAAATGCAGTCTCTGCAGTGGCATCTTTAGGCAGTGGCAGTGGACTGGGTGATTGACACTCACTTTTGGTATTGAAAGATCAGCAGCCTGCATGTTTTATTCACCAACCAGACACTTTGATTCATCTACTGTGCATACTTGTAATACAGCATAAGGGAGTTACTGCATTCCAGGAGTGGCATTATTTAGATAAGGTTCAAAAACATATCCTCACCATCTGAGCGGGTGCTAGTTTGTGTAGATCCCATGCCATTTTCAATAAAAAGAAAGGGTGTGACAGTGTTATTAAATTAATTTAGAAATAATTTAAAAATTTCAGCAGAAACAGATGTAAAGGGAAACACAAAGCAATACTTGGTCCAAGGTGTGCATACGAAAATATTTTCCAGAATTGTTCCTAGACATCCATTATACGTGCTTAGTATGTTGCAAAGAACGTTCCGTAATCTCATATTTACTCTCTTTATTTTGATGTGAAGCAAATAGACACCTGCCATTAATTACTTAAAAACTGCAAGAAAAACTCAGCCAAACTAGAGTCTTCATTAAGCAATACTTTAAATCTCCTGTAGTGGTGGCCCATGGATGTATACACATGACCCCATAAGGACATACCTGTGTTAAAGCTACACGACTTCTGAATGCCTATGACTTTTTTACTTTTCAAGTCTTTATGGGCACATTCAGGCCAATAAAGCCAAACCCCACCTGCAAAATATCTCAAACAGCAAAATGGTTAAATTTTGCAGGCACTTTAATGTTTATGGACATCAGCTGAGTTTTAAGCCCCATGATTCTAAAATATGGCTAAATAATCCACTTATGCTGATGAGATCACAAAATGTCCAAAACACGGCCTGTCTAAAGCTAGAGGGGTTTGGCTTTATTGGTCTGAAAATCCACTTATGCCATATTAATGAAGTCACAAAAAATTTGAAACATGGCATATCTTCAGATAGTTGGGTTTGGCTTTATTCGCCTGAATGCATCCATAAAGACTCAAAGTAAAAAGATAAACATAAATAGATTCATCTTAACCTATATAACAAAACATGACTATCATCTTACAAACTGCACTTGTCTTAAGCCTTTAGGAATATAATACTCAAATAAATGATCTGTGGATCCTGTCTGCAAATGACAGCAAATAAAAAGCCTATATTCAAAGCCCCGATAATACGGCTGGAACAATATTTCTGAACTTAGTAAGATTTGGCTCATGAAACTTAAAAGGTAATGGCTGGGATTCAAAAACATTCACCACACTGAAGACAGCAATTGTGTATGACAAATGGCAATGTGCAGGATATGTCTGATGTAAAGACACACTGAGCACAAGTGGGGGAGGCTGTGCAACATAGCTGTTAAAGTTATGTGGTAATGGAAGTCTAATGACCTAGCAATGAGCAACACTTGTACAAAGAGGGACTTGATGTATGCAAATGCAAAAAAAACTATATGGCAAAGTATTTCAGGAATGTATAAAATCTGAGATAAGAAGTACCAGTGCCAGTGCACTGGTTTTATACTGGTTTTATAGCAGGGGAAAAGCAGAACGATGTTAGGGATAGCTGCAGCTTTGGCAAATGTGCATATGCAGTGGGCTGTACATGCCACTAGTAGTCATAATGAAGCATTTTGTAATGCTCTGAGGTACCATGTAATTCGACCATTCTTAACATTTTATAACCTCCTCAACGCTGATGTTATAGGCCAGCACTGTGTGGATGGAGTCACCATGCAGGAGCTGGTTGAAATGTGTCACCCTCATCTGCAGCCCAGTGGGATTTGTGGAGCACCTATCCCAATGGATACTAAAATATGTGTGGCTTTGAGCATATTAACTACTGGGATCTCTCAATGACCAAAGGAGAACATAGTGGTGGTATCTGAGACACCTGCTTCAAGAATACTTTGCCAGTCCCTTAATGCCATGGTACATCATATAGGTTCATAGATTTGTAGGTAAGTACTAGGCTAGCTGCCCTTCTGAGCCATTTTAAGCCTAGCCAGTTTCCATTTTTGTGCTCACATTAACCTGTCCCATTTGGTTAGGGAATGGCCTTACCAAGACCATAATCAATAATTATATATTAACTGGGTCATATCATAGGTAATTTGAAGGGGCCCATGCATGTGATAAAGCATTTAGGAGCAGTCTCTATCCATTAGTAGTACAGGGGGTAGTCCTGGGGTAAATGTTTTTTTTTCCCATTCATAGATCCAAGTTGCACTTGATTATGGACAGGATAAACTTTGTTTTATATGGATGGGGAATCTGTTCTAGAGCAAAGATTTTATGTGTACTACAAGCCCTAGCCCTTCCTCCCTCTACACCTAATTTAAGGAAAAATAATAAATTGCTAGTAAACTTTCTATGGTACCCTAATAAACCTAGGGTAGCCCTTGGCCATCACATTATAGAATGGAATTTGGGTAGTATTAACCTTCCTAATATAGAAACCTTTGCAAAGGCAGTTATTTTTAGGATAACAGTTAATTGGAAAGGCACAACTTATTTGTTGAACTGGAAATCATTCCAGGTGTCTCTTTTTATCAATAATAAGGTTAAAATGAATATGCCAAACATATAAATTATAGACAACTTGATGTGGTTCAATTTATGTCATTATATTCAATATAATATTTAATCTCCTACAAAATCAAAATATATAAATTATATCTTAAAATAAAAGTCTCTGTAACAGAAAATCAAAACTGACATTTTACGAAATCCCAATCTGAAACAACAGTTTGACACTTTAATTCCTTTTATAATTACTAAATGAGTTTTGAGAACTCTTTCTCTCAAAAAATTCATCATTGGAAAAATAAAAATTGTTTACCCTGGGCCATTTTTTATTGTGGAGCATATGTGGTTGCTATGTACCACAAAGAAGTGAGCCAACCCCATGCAGGACATTTATAATGCAGGCCATTTCATGGAGGTACTGAGTGCTATAGATTGCAACCATATTGAAATAAAGGCCTCACCTGCTCAGTTGCCTGGGAAGCAGGTACATTATCCATAAAGGTCACTACTCCATCAACTGTCAAGCAGTATTTAATAGACATGGTATAACCTATACTGTAACTGCAGGCCACTCAGGCAGTACCCATCACTCCCACATATGTCATACATGTAGCTTGCATCAATGGCTTGTGAGGAGCAACTTTTACCAGGGACATCTTATTGGCAATGCCAGATATGCCTTCAAGTCAGGATTGATGACTCCATTCAGAAATCCACGGACAGTGACAAACAATAGATGCAACTATGGCCTGTCACAAACCCAAGTCATTGCTGAACATGCTGTTTGGGCTGCTGAATATATGTTTTTCCTGCCTGGCTGTATCTGGGGGAGCCCTGCTGTATGACCCTGGCACATAGACAAAGATTTTGTAAGTATGTGAAATGTTTCATTGCATAATATTGAGGAAACGTTTGCTGCATGGATCGCATATGCAGGCGGAACATATCCGAATACACCAGTCAGTACAGGGTGAGCTAGATGTGGAATCAGTGTAGGACCAAGCATATATGATCATGCTAGAAAAATGTGCAACAGTACACCATGGCTCTGGTAAAGGAACTGTGACGGGTTCCCGACCCTGGACCAGATTAAAGCATATACAAAATATTAAATGTGATGCATGCAGACATAGAACCAGACTGTGGTTACATGTGCATAGACTGACCACACTGTACCTTAGACATAGGAAACCCAAGTAACAAAGAAAAAGGGGCAGGGCATAGTTGTCATTATTTGCAGAGGTGGCAAAAGTGTAGGGGAACACAGTGTGCAGTGTCTTCCACACAGGAATGTGTGTGTGTTACTCTAAGTATAATAAAATTAGTGCAGTGTGAGTATACGTGTGTGAATGTAACTGTATGTGCATGGGCATAAGGTAAAATGCTCTGACAGGGGGCAGTGCCAGTGTGTGTGTGTGTGTGTGTGTGTGTGTGTGTGTGTGTGTGTGTGTGTGTGTGTGTGTGTGTGTGTGTGTGTGTGTGTGTGTGTGTGCTGGAACATACCCTCAACAGATTTTGTAGCACTTTGTTGGGGTCTTAAATACAGGTCCAGATATTGCATAAGAAATGTGGTCATCCAATGTACATCTTCATGTATGGGGGTTCCCTCTAAGTGGAGTGTAAGAGGCAGTAACAAACCCTTGCCTTGAGGTAGGCATGCTCATGAATGCGAGTGATGGGTTCAGACATATAACTGTCATGAGGACCACATCCTCATGGACATCCTCATGTGTCATGCACACCTTCACACTAAATGTTAGGGTGGAAGTGATGGTGCTGCATGTGCCTGGCCTAGGCCCCCCATGTCCATGAAAGCCATCAACACTTGAGACAGAAATGGAGAGGCTACAGGATGTATACCGGGATTGTGTCCTGTGACCAACAGAGGGCTTTAGTGATATCAGCATGTGATGGAACATGTCTAAGATGTCATCCAATATGGTACATACAGTCCCTCAGAGCATCACACATACCCTGTAAAACATATACCATCTCTGCAAAGACTGAGGTGCTTGCTGCTGACCTGTTCCTTGGTGATGGCCTTGCACATTTGCTGGATTGCAGTCATTGAGACAACTAGTTCAGGGGTGCCAGAACCCATAGTTTCTATGACAACAGCATGACAAACACTCCTATCCTCCCATTCCCATTGGAGCTTGTGGTAGACAATGAAGCCTCTGCAACAGGGACAGATATACCATCCTGCCTAGATCTGTTAGCGGCAACCTGCCCTTCTTTGGTAATCTGCACATCTGAGGGTGGGTTGCACAGTCACAGAGGCCATGCCTACCAACTGGGTATGGAATCTAGATTCCATTTTCCCTGTATCCCAATACAGATACCATCTACAACCATGTCAGTTGTTCATCTCCATCACTGTCAGAGTCAGACTTGTCTCCAGATAATGGTATATCCATGGTGGAAGAGACAGTATGTTACCTGTAAGGACACCAAATAAAAATACCCACAGTAAGTAAGCCCTATCACCTGTACTTTAGACACAATGCAGAACTAATAAGCACAGCAGATAGTGATAGAACATGAAAAGATAGACCATTCCTTGTGCAAGTATTCTTGTGGTTGGAAGCCCTGATATTCCTACACAGCAGAGACAACTACATTTAGTGATATGTACTATGCTACACAGGTAAGCAATATGCAGTGCAACAGAACTACTGATATACACCTGGGGAATCTCCAATGGAGATTCTTGGAGCGCACTGAGGTCCAGTACCCCACTGTGAGATTATGATATCTCTGATCATTCACACATGAATGCAAAGAACTGCTTCATCTCAGTTAACAGTGGTTTGGCTGACAGGCCACCTTGATTTGCCCAACCCTCTCATACAAGGTGGGCAACAAGTTTTTGAGTATCACAAATCATGTCAGTGGCATGATTACAGATTCTTAGGTTCATAGATTAGTACTAAGCTAACTGCCCTTGTGGACCCTTTTAAGCCTAGCCAATTACTCCATTTGAGAAGCTAACCATGCATCTTATGTTTGCAAGGTAAACACATTGACCATTCTGCCAACCTCCCTGCAAATTCATAGGTTAGTACTAGGCTAACTGCCCTTGTGGACCATTTTAAACCTAGCCAGTTGTCCCATGTGAGAAGTAAACCCTGCACCTTGTGTCTGTAAGGTAAACACCTTAACCATTATGCCAACCTCCCAACAGAGAGTTTTGCTCCCAACAGGGAGACGTTTGACATATTGGTAGTATAGATCCTGGACACTGATAGCATTTGTGTCATTCACTGCATCCTGCCAAGAATGGTCTCAGTAGGGCCACTCAGATATTTCCTGGGTGAACATCCATTCACTGTGGAGATGGCAGGCTTTCGTCAAGATCTCATTTTATGCATGAGGGAAGTTGCTTTTACAGACCAGGCTTCATGCTATGTGAAGAAAGAATAAGGTATGTCAGTATATGAATACGAGCTGCAATGGTTAAGCAAAAGCTTCTGTAGCCATGATGCCTAGATGCCTTTAAATATATTAAATATTGTCAGACACACTGGCCTAACAGAACCACTCCATAAACAGTACCATTGTATCACCCCCCCCCCCCCAAAACGACTATCCAGTATACATGCAATGCTGCACCTATATTTCAGGTTACCTGACAAGGGATTTTATCAGACAGCCCTACAGTCATTCATAGAGCATTAAATAAAACTAATAACAGTCATTGCTCCTACAGGCAATGTTGAGTGGTGCTACTGCTAGTGTTTGAAAAATTCCCTTTCCACAGCACTGAGAATATAAATATTAATGACTGCATGACTGAACTTACAACAGGCATGTATTAAATGCAGTGTTATCATTAAGCAGAAATCTGAAAACATCCTCATGCAACAACAGCAGACCGCACTCGTGACACCAACATAGTCTCTTGTTCTACAATTCCCAATGACAGTAGACAGAACAATGAATTCCATATGTTATGCAGCTTTAATGCTGAATTACTTTTTTGCTGCAAACAGTTGAACTCTCATTAGCCTCACTATTGATTAGTATACCTGATGGGGTGCACTTCTAACTGCAGACATAGGTTCACATTACATTCCCAGCTCACATTGCTTGTACAAACAAGGTCTTCCTGAAGTCAGACCCACAAGTTAGGAAAAGTTAAAGCTTACCTCACGAAGAAAGAAACGTTATTCTTTGACTATTCAGGTGTAAAACTCGGCATTCTTCTGCAGCAAGATGACTCTCTCTTTGCAGCTGTCATTGTTTATATCACATAGATTTGAGGCTTTAAGTGTGATTTTATGCAAATAAGGGCCAAACATTTTTCTTAAATGCTCTTTCTAGGCATTGTGGCTATGACTGTAATCACACTAAGGGGCTCACTTTGTATTGTGAACCTACATGAGAATCTATGGATCACACTAAGCACAAGTGGGCCATTCGATGATATATGTAGGGATACCATGTAACATTTATTATATTTACAGCCAAAGGATGAGCTAAACAGCAGGCCTGACCTAGAAGTTAAACCTTATGTAGAAAGTCCATCCATGGTACGCTATTTCTCACACATTTACGCTACCCTGGCACATCGATATTTTTGATGATATCTTTTCCACATCCAGCCCTATGTTGCATGGCAATAGACAAAACTAAAACTGGGAGTGATAGATGCCAGCTGTTATTATCCGAAATTAAATCTAGGGCATGTCCATAGCTTTGAAAGGCACTGTGTCTGGCAGGGAAACTCTGCGGTGCTGAGGTACATGCATCCTCTAAGTTCATAGCATTTTCTTGTCTGATTCCATACCTGGTGCCCCCATTATTGCAGGTCCTGCTTTGGGTGCAAGCAGGATTAATAATTGGCTGCAATTTGAGCTCTGAATTTTCATGTTGTTAATTGATAATGTACTCCAAGCCACACTGAAAACCTGTAGGAGGCTCAATGCCATTGCAGTGAGCATGTTTTTGAATCTCAAGGATTATTTTTATGAGGGTAGGTACACACCATGCTGCAATTCCTGTCTCCATTACAAACAAGTCTGCAAAGTTTGTTAAAACCTTTGCAGTTTATTCTAAATTGCTCTCTTTGCTTTAATAACTTCATAATCAAGAATATAATTTTATTTAAACAGGCTCACACAGGTCTGTACTAGAAACAAGTGAAAAGGACAAAGAAAGGATGCTGATAATGATCTCATACTGATAAATGACGTAAAGGTATGACTAGTGATATATTGCAGCTATTTACCTGTATATGACCATCACAACAAGATGAACACCATGTGATTTTAAAGCTCCATTCATTTCCATACAGCACATCCCTGTGTGATTCACTGAAATGCAATTATGTCCTTCAATATGGGGTTATGCTGATGGACAGAAGAGGTTAGAAATGTTGAGCTACTACAGTATGGTTTCAAATTTACATGACAAAATGAGAAGTCTGACTGGTGCTATGGAAGGCTGGATTGTTACTTCCTATGAGTCTTTTGACAAAATCATGTTATAAACTCATAATTCAAACAAATGCTCCCATTGTAGAACTATACATGTTATAAAAAATAATAAACTGCAAACTGCTCAGCAGTCTAGCCTTTACAGTGGTAACATTCATTAGACTTCAGCTCTTAAAATTAATTTTGTAAGTCAATATAAACATAATAAACAATACTGTTATGTTTCGTAAACAGTCTATAATATAGCAGATTATAATTATATCTCTGATCATAAAAAACTTATTATCTGTTTGAGATATAGATGCCAAGAAATTCACCTTGGCAGTGAAGCTCAAGATGGCAACCATGTTGATAACACAGTAAGGGTTATGGTTGATGAAACCCAATCATAATTCTTTGTTGTGCATGGAATTTTATCTGGTCCATATACTGCCAGTTACAAAAAAATAGAAAAGACTGTAGGACCACAGCACTGCCAAACAAACAGCAGGAAGAAATGAAGTGCCCCTCTGAAGAAAAAAGCTTTAAAAGCTACTAGACACTTTGATTGTAAGTATAGCTGCATGAAGTATCTAACAACTTTTAAAGCTATTTTACCTTATATTACTGCTCTTTGAAGAACTAGGCAGAGTCATTTGTTAGACAGAGATTATGTTTGTTTGTGTCTTTCGGCTTTTCCCAGTTAGGGGTTGCCACAGCGGAACTCCGGTCCACTAATGATTGGCAGTAGATTTTTACGTGCTGGCTTGCTGGGCCTAACGCCCAACCTTCAAGAAGGAATGCCCATTCATGCATGTCACCACACAGAAGATGCTCTAACTGAGAATCGAACGGGCAACGTCTAACTGTGAGGCGACAACGCTACCGCAGCACCACCACCACAGTTTTTTAGACAGAGGTCATGTATGAGTGAAAATATACTGTTTACCATATAAGTTTTAAGAAGAAATATTCCATTAACTTTTATGTAACATAATTTTGCAATTATTAAAGTAAAAACAAACAGGCAGCATTATATGCCTAGAAGCATCACACAGCAAATCTTGGATAATGTTTAACAAACAAACTAGGAAGACTTGTGTCTGCTCAATCCAGTTACCACCAGGTAAGAGTACCATAATCCCTCAAGAACCACTTGATACTTACTTTTAACAAAATTATTTTAGTTATACTTCTAGTCTGCAATATAATTTTGCAATATTTCACTTAACAGAACAGTATTTAGTCTGTACAGACACTTTCTGAGAACAAAACTGATCCAGCACATTTATTTTCCATCTGTTCCATCTACATGCAAAACACAACCATAAATAACAGACATGAACTCAACATAACAGCAATACATGAACCAACATTCTGAAATGTGTAAGTTATGTTCTCATTTCTTTCACTGTGATCATCTGTTCAGCAATATTTTTCTCTCTGGTCCACATATTAATGGGCATGTGTACCACCTGCCAGCAGACACTAAAGCGTCTTTCCCTAGACTAGGTCAGTATGTCTAGTCTCTGCATTACTCAGTTTGACTTGCGTCAACTGAGGATGAATAACTATAAAACAGGAAACAAAGAACACAGCCTACAAAGATAAAAACTTACAGAAATTCCATTTGCAGCCACTGAATAGATGGGCCACTCAGACAAAGAAAAGAAAGGTATAACAATCATTGCAGAATTAGTGTTATAGCACTCATTGCAGAATGCCCCCTTACAGATTAAACAGTATGGTATGGTGGATACATATATGTTATATCTAAATACAGGGATCTTCTGCCTGGACTGGGTAACTGCTGGCACAATCCCCAATCCTACAGTCCTGCCACATTTTAAAGTAATAAGTCATTAAGGACTTAGTTGTATGGCAAACCAAAGAATTTTAATAGGGAACCAAAACAGATACTTTTAAGGGAAGGAAGGGGAAAGGGGTGTCACAGGATAATAAATAGTAATATATCAGTATGCCATGTCTACACTTGGCATATTAGAGATGTTCATAGTTATCCTACTAATGAAGAGATTTAGCATAAGGTTTGTATAGTGACAGGTTACAGTGGTGCCAGGTAGTTGGCATAACTCAGCAGTATGAAAAGTATGCCAGGTCACCTCACTGCTGGTGATTTAGCCAGATTCTAAGAAAGCATGCTGAGGTACGCCTGCACCTGTCCCTGTACAATAAGCACCATTTGATTAAGTAGTGAAATACTTTGCAGATAAGAGGGTCCTCAGATGCAAATGGTATGCTACCAAGTCTTAAGACATGATATTGTGAAATGCAATGGACTCTAGTACCATGCCACATCCTTTCTAAATGCTTTGCAGTCCCTCAACATAGCATATCAGAGAGCTCTTTAGAATTCCACTATGCTGTAGACAGAGAAATAAAAAAGGAGTCTTAGACCCTGGGGATTCCGTATATATATATATATATATATATATATATATATATATATATATATATATATATATAGGTTTCATAGGTTCATAGGTTCGTACTAGGCTATCTGCCCTAGGGCATTTATAAGCCTAGCCAGAGTGTATGTGGCTTACACCACCCCTTAGGATGAGAATACTACGCCCTTTTAGGGTTTAGTTTACTATGCCTCTGTCTAGTAGTGACACAGAGATGACCCCTGGGGTAAACCTACGATCTCCCATCCACTCGTCGAGATTTCTCTTGAATAGAGTCAGTGAGGGGCTCTGCCTAACATGGACTGGGATTCTGTTCCAGAGTGTAGGGAGCCTCTGGGTTATGAATCTGTCCCTCCAGCACGTTCTATTTATTTCTGTGTTGAGGTTTAAGTCACTTGTTCTCGTGGCTCTGATGGATTTGGATTTTCTGAGGTGGAGCATGTCCATTAATTCAGGATTGGACATGGCCTTGTACGTCAGGCACAGATCACCTCTGAGTAGGCGGTATGCGACTGAATAGAGCTGGAGTTTCTTCAGTCGGGCAGCATATGACATATGTTTAAGACCCTTTATCCTCTTGGTGAGGAACTTTTGGGGTCTTTCCAACTGCTGCAGGTGTCGGGTGAGATACATCCCAAATGGGGCATTGTACTCAATCATTGGCCTGATAAGAGAAGAGTACAGGGCACAATGACCTCTCTTGATCTAGATGTGAAACCCTTCATGATAAGGTGGGCAATATAGAAGGTCTTCCTAACCACTTTGGCAATGTGAGTGTCAAATGAGAGGTTACTGTCAACCTGGGCCCCTAGGTCCCTGATTACCTCTTCCGTACTTAATGGATTACCGCCTATGTGGTAATTTGTCGGTACTTTGTTTTTCCCAAAGGGTATGACTATACATTTTTTGGCATTCAGCTTAAGGCCATGGCTCTGGCACCAATTATCCGTTTCTATGAGGCCTCTCTGGAGGATGTTTGTGTCCACTGGAGTATCAATTATGGCGCCCAGTTTGCAGTCATCTGCGAACTTTGTCAGCCACAATCCTCCTATGTTAGCCTGTACCTTGGAAAAATAAATGCCGAACAAGAGGGGTCCCAGGACTGAGCCCTGTGGGACACCGCTTGTGACTGGCTTAGAGTCTGACATAGCTCCAGCAACTCTGACCCTGTGGGTTCTGTCCTTGAGCCAGTTTGCAACTCATCTTGTGACATATGGGTTTACATTTAAGCTGGTGAGTTTGTCTATGATGCCCAAGTGGGGTATTGTGTCAAAGGCTTTTGCAAGGTCAGGGTAGGCTGTGTGAACTGCCTTACCCTCATCAATGGACTTAGTGACTGTTTCAAAAAAGTCGACCAAGTTCAAAAGACAGGATCTGCCCTTGACAAAGCCAAATTGGGTGGGATCCAATGTCTGTAGGTTCCCAATGTCTTTGTTTATGAGTTCCATAATGATCCTCTCCATAGCTTTGCAGACCAGGCTCGTCAAGCTTATGGGGCGGTAATTTCCAGGGTCCGTAGAAGCACCGCCTTTGTGAAGTGGGACCACTTTTGCCGTACGCCACTCTTTGGGTACGTATCCTGTAGTAAGGCTAAGATTAAACAGCAGCCTTATGTGTGGGTTTAGTTCCTCTTGGAGTTCATGTAGCACACAGCCCGGGACACCATCCGGTCCCATTGATGCTGTGTTTTTAGCTTTAGAGAGGGCGGCTCTCACCTGGGCATCTGAGATGTTAGGGAGGCTACACTCTGCTGGGATAGTTATTTCTCCTTTTGGGAGGAAGGGGGAGGAGAAATTTGCACTGAACCTGTCTGCCAGAATGTTGGCAATGTCAGTGGGTTCAGTGTATTTTGTGTCATTTTGGACTAACTCTGAGCATATCTGGGAGTTTCCACCCAGGTTTCTAACATAGCTAAAGAATGCCTTGTGATTGTCTTTTATGTCTTTTGCGATTTTTCTCTCAAAGTTGGCCTTGGATGATCTTATGAGTGATCGTAGTTTTTTGCTAGTACTGATCAGAGATGTCTTCCCTTTTAGGGATTTTGCTCTGTCATGTAGTAGCTTCCTCCTCCTGTTGTAAAGTTTGTTTATGGCTGGGGTCCACCAGACCGGGTGCCTGCCTTTGGGGGAATGGGTCTTGGTTTTATTTGGGATTGCATGATCCATGCATTCTTGAAGGTGCCCATAGAAGGCATTTGCAAAGGATTCAGCAGTGTGGGTTGTGGTTTCCACTGGCCCAGGGGCCTTGAAAGATACCACTTCAGTCTTAAGAAGTGTGAAGTTTGCTTTTGAGAAGTTCTTCACTGTGGTCTTTTGTGCAGGGGGTGGGGGCGGGCTGTGGATTTCCAGTGAGATTAATTTATGGTCTGATCTTACCAAAGAGGGATGTACTTCCAGTGTGGAGCATTTTGTCCCCATGTTTGTGATGATCAGGTATATTGTCACCTCTTGTGGGAATGGTGACTAGTTGTTCCATTGCATTTGAGTTTATGAATTCTAGGAACCTTTGGGCTAGGGTGTTGGGGCTTGAGTAATGTTCCCAGTCTATGTTTGGGTAGTTGAAGTCTCCCAAAATTATGGTATTTGGAGAGACATTCATACTCTCCAGTGTCTTCAGGAAGGCTGTGTGGGGTTCCTGAGTTTGAGAGGGTGGTCTGTAGCATGCTACAAACTGTAAGGCAGTTTTGCCTATGGTTAGTTGCACCTGGATAGTCTCCGATGCTTCGTGCGTTGCCACTAACCTGGAGGTGTGGTTATCTTTGATGAAAATGGATACTCCCCCTCTTTTTGTGGTTCGGTCCATGTTTTGGAGCCGGAAAGCATGATATGACGTAAAACCTGATAGTGCTGGGATGCTCTCAGGAGCCTTGAACCAGGTTTCAGTCACTGCACAGACATCGATATTCTCCATACTGAGGAGGGCTTCGAGGGCGTGCATCTTGAGGTTTAGACTTCTGGCATTGAGCAGCATTACCCTTAGTTTTTTTCCACTTGTGTTTTCTAGGGAGGTAGGTTTGTCATTTGAGCCTTGCCTAAAAAAGGCACTATGGGGGTGGCAAGAGCCTTGGCCAATATCCGGAAGCCCAGGGGTGACAGGTGCAAGCCATCCCTTGTGAAGCAGCGTGGCTTGTCAAGCATGTCATCCCAAGCAGACAGACACTGGATCCCCTTAGAATGACACCAGTAATTAAGCCAATTGTTAAAACTGATCATTTTGTCTTTGTACTGTGGCATCATTCTTGGTGAGGGTAAGATGCTGCTCAGGGTCAGGGTCATACCGGCCTGGGCTACATAATCAGAGAGCTCCTCTATGTCTCTTTTCATGTAGTCCAGGGAGGTACGTCTCAGGTCGTTCACACCGGCATGTACAATGACTGAGTCATATTTGTACTTGCTGTGGAGTGACCTGAGTGCTTGTGTTATGTGGCGGATTCTAGCTCCCGACAGGCAGCTTACTGTGACCCTCTCCTTGTTCAGTCTGGTGAGCGGGACGTCAGTGTGCCTGACTATGGAGTCACCTATTACAAGTGTGTCTGGCATGTTGTTTGACCTTAAGGGCTGTGACTGTTTAGCACACTGACTTTGTGAACTATGTGTTGCATGTGCTATGTCTTGAGGTGGTGGTTGCTTGGGTGTCTGCTTTGGAGGCCTCTGTTGTTTTGGTAGATTTTTAATCAGTGCCTCCAGTATGTTTTGTGTGTTTATGTGTTTGGTTTGCAGTTGTGATAGTTCTATGTGAGACTGGGTTTGTGGTGTGCGTGGTTACCTTCTCCTCCTGACTGGTCTTGCCAGTACTGAATTGAGAGAGCTCAGCCTCCAGTTTGGCTATATAGTTGCATCTCTCGCATATATTTGTATTTGTTGGGAGGAGGAGAGGGTTGTCTGTGTACATGAGGCAATTGTAACATTGCCTCAAGATTCCCAGATTCACCAGCTGAACAAGAGAGGACACCAGCAACTGACCCTTCGACATGCTAGAAATAGTGAAAAAGATTGCTGTGTACCTGTGTCAGAAAGGACCTATAGGGAAATGGGTACTCAACAGAATTTAGGTGAATGAAGTATATATATCATACGAGAAGGGTAGCAGCAATCTCTTATACATCAGTTCATGTTGTTGAATGTTGAAATGGGTAATTCTAGACAATAAGCATTACATTATATAATATTGGGTTGGATGCACCCTAGACACAGGCACAGACATTATTGTATAATAAATTAGAATATATTGCTATGCAGCATTATAGTAGCAAAGCCTTACTGTGCTTTCCAGATGGTGGATCTGGCCATTGAACAAATTAAAAGATACTAGTATGTCACTAGGGAAAATATTAATTTGTCCATGACATGTGATTACGCCCATAGCAGCTGTTAGCCAGATAGCACAGGCTAGATTATACCATGACTTTATGCCAGGATTAACAGAAATTTGCTGCATATCTGTGCAAAGCTCCTATGGTTAGGTGGCACTTTGTGACAACAAAAGGAATAATTAAATATCTAGGCCAGATAAGGTAGCACTGCCATGTAGCTCGCTAACTACCAGGCTGAATTAATGAGCAGTGCAACAATTATGTATACCCCCACCCCACCCCAGTGGTCTAAAGGTAGGGGCTGCCTGGTAAGCCAATTTTCTATCTGTTCCAGGAGACTCTCCATCTGGTCTGTACATGTTTCTAGCTGCAGTTAGAATGTCAGGCAATGGTGTTGGGCTAGCTGCTGTTGAAGGGGGACAGTAAGTGCTCCATGAGCTGGCCATAATTGAGATAGATCATAATGGATAGAACATAATCTTGTTTTCCTACAAGGGTCTAGGGAACAACTAAAGGGGCGGTGAATACCGCACAACCTGGCTGGGCTAATATATGCCTTCGGGCAGATAGCCCAGTACCAACCTATGAACCTATGTTGTCTGGTGGACTCTAGAAAAAGCTGCCATACTCTTCAGTTTTGTGAGGAACAAAATAGTAGCCTGTGAATTATGTTCTCTACATGATTTCTGAATTGTGGGTACCACAATAAGTAACTGTGACAAAGTCTTATGCTTGTACTCAAGCAAGTTTAAAACATTAACTTTTGGCCATGAGTTGTCAGTGCAAACACAGCCAACAAGCCATGTTTTAAGTCTCAGATACATAGCAGAAAGATAAGTTGATTCATTGACATTCGTATACCCTGGCCAAATTTGTCTGGCTTGCAATTGCCCAGATTTTCACAAAACATTGAGATTTTTGCCTCATATTTTTGGTCTGCTCCTTATAGAATTTGTTGTTTTCTAGCAAATCATTGAAGATTTAAGTCACTAAGTAATGACACACATTTGAGTTTCAGACTTCATATCCTTCAGAAAATAAATATTAACACAAACCTAGTATTCCAGCAATCTTATAAGTTTATAATAGCAGTAACTAATATTTGTCCCTATGTTTGGACCTTTGCCCCCCCCCCCATTAGTTTTGGCTTTGTCTAGATTTCTTGCACTGGAAGGTTGAGTAGTATATCTTTGAATTGTGCAAAGAGGTATATAGAAGCACACCACCATCTTGTATGCTAAATTGCTCAAATATGAAAAGCTATACTGGATATCTAAGCAGTAGTATTCAGGAGAATAACAGCACTCTTTGAACATATAGACAACTCTGAGACAGCATACAGTATCTGAAAGTGAGTGGTAAGATGAATATGTTAAAACTATGGAAATACACCTTTAATCTTTTTTTTGTATGGATTTGCACTCTTGTACAGGCATTCACATTACAAAATGGTAGCCATATGAATATGTGTCAGCATATGTATATTATATCAGGACAACCTGCCTGTCACTACTTACCGTGAGAGTATGGCCTGTGTAATCTTTATGGCAGCCTGTGGTTATGAGCTCCAGCAGTCCTATGCCTACACATGTGCATTCCCACCTGCCATACTAAGATACGGCCAGGTCACTGGCATTTTTTCAGGTGTACATAATGTTAGTTGCAGGGATCACTACTTTATACTGTATATACCTGTTCATCCTAACAAAATGGTTGAACCCTGTTGGGAGTGATTCATAACAATTTGAGGCATGTACCTGTTATATGTATTTACATACCTGTCCCCAAATCTATTTTATAGCATAACCCCATAATATATTTGCCCCCTTTCAGTGTAGTGTGTTAATACTAGATTACCCTATTGCATCTACCTGTTCTCCTGCTAGTCTCAGTAGCACATAGTCCATAGATCTGTGTCATGTATTCACAGGTGTCTGCATATCTGGATAATGAGTTAAATGGCAAATGCCAAGTCTAGAAAATGTCACCTTTGCCAAAAATGATATTCTGCTATAAGCAGTCAGGAAACATAGATGGTACTGCTTTTGCCTTCAGGTATATCTTGTTAGACCATATTTCATAAAAAAAGAAGAAGAAATAAATACATTTTAGATAAATATTTATGAAGACCATGTGGAAAATAAAGATTCTGAATGGATAGAAAAATTAAAAGAAACAGTAAGGAGTTATAATGTAGAGAATATGAAATAGGATGAGGTAACAGCCAGAGAACTGAAACAAAATTAAGAAAAGCTTCTAAATGAAAAACCCACTGCCCAGACACAATACCTAACCTTTGGGTAAAAATATTACCATATTTATACAATGATTTAGCCCTCAGTAAGAATTACCTATATGCACATCCTGAATGGACTCCAACCTGGTTACCAACAGGAAAAATGATACTCCTCCTTAACAGTGAACCTGCAAGTCATCCTATAAACTATATTTAGGAATAGGCATGGAAACATAGAAGACAAATAAGACAAGACACAGGGACAGTGATGGACACAAAAGGTTGGGGGACACCATGATTGGGTTGAGGGAGGGGACATACAAGGCCAATGCCTATCAAGATTGGAGACAGTGAAAATCGAGTGCTCAGCCACTGGACTGTCACCACTGTCACCTTACTCTGCTGGTAACTGGAGTACTTGATGTCTCCTCCTCCTATAGAACATGTGGGAGAATAGCAATCCCTGACACCTGGGGAAAGTACAGAAAAGAACAGAAGACCATTATGTATACCAGTCTTGACTATATTAAACTTTCTAAGTCTTACAAGTACTCTCTTTAGTTTATACTAACACAGCTGTGTGATGTCTGCAGTCCTAAATTCCTCCAATCAATGGTTAAGAGTATTACCTTTTCTCTCCTGTAGGTCATTAAAATGATTCTTACATTGCTCTCCAATGCACGGGATACCAGTGGCACTGGATACAGCCTGGGCCAAACTATTCCATGGCTTAGACTTGTACTGGGAGCCAGAATAGTCCCCCTGCAGAAGCCTTTGGCTGTGGTCCTTTACCAGGAGTCCAATAAATATCCTGGACTCCTGGACACCCACCTCTTTGCCTTAAACCTAGAAACTTTCCCACTAATGCCAACCATGTCTACTAGCAGACCTAGACCAATGGAGACTGATGCTTTCCTGCCAATTCCAGTTATCACATTTACTGGGGGTGCACAAACCCAGGCAATGAGTTTGCATGATGTCAAGCTGAGAGTAGCAGTGCCAGGCAATGATGAATAAAATGATTGCAATTGGAAGGTTAATCTGACAGCCTTAATTTGAAGGGGTGTCTACTGATGTAGCCTGGAAATATATATGGGAAATTGGAAGGTAACAGGTGAGCTAGGTTTGCAGTCATGCACTTGGGGGCATAAATGTAATGACCTGACACTTTTTTTACCTTTCTACACTGAGAAAATCAATTTTTACACTGTGGGATTCAAACCTAGGCAGTCATCACTAAATGCAATTTTGGGTATTGACTAGCATTTTCATAGTATTACATTGGGATGAAATGGCTAGACTTAAAATGACCTCTGAGCTGATAGCCTAGTAATTTCCTATGATCCTATGATCCTGTGGTCCTATGATAAGGGACAAAGCATTTTCTTCCACAACGTTGATTTTCCATCTTTGCCACAGAAGAAGTGCTGTTCAGACATAGTAAGGAATCATACATAAATACAGGTAACATTATGAGCTGTTACACATATATGTGTGTGACCTGACAAGGTTATTAGATATAGATCCAGTTGTGTATGTGTCTTAGGCAAATGTGAAGTGCTTGCAAGTCCAGATAGTGGAATTATACTTGCAGAAATATAGTACATAGTATACCCTCAGTCATACCTCTGAAAACACAATAATGGTGTCTCATCTTTCATGCACATAATTCATATTAGCTCCACTATCTAAAGTATTATAAGTGAGAGTGAATATAATGGGAAGTGAAGCAAAAGTAAAAGTGCATTGAATATCCTGTATTAGAACCCAGGGCTATGTGTACGGTAGTCCTATACTTACACCTGTTGCCACAAGAAAGTAGGAATAACACTTGTCTATGCTTTAGTTCCTTGCTATAAACTGCACTGTCACAGCAGTAAGAAAATGTTGCATGCTCTGTACTTGAATCCAGGACCATCTGTACTCCAGCCCTACACTTTCGCCTACTGCCATAGGACTAATTACATGATGCTCCCTAATTTATTAATCATTCTTAAGGTCTCTGTGTTAACCACTGCACAATGCTGCTTAGCAGTTTTGTGAGATGCCCAATAGAATTAACTGAATGTATCCAGTTTCTATTTTTGGCTGTCTGGGTCCTGCTGCAGGCATTCTGTCTACTTCCTGGGTGGTCTGGTTGTGCAGTTTGTGCAGTGCCATGCTTTGTGCAAATGAGATAAGCAGAGCCAAACCTGACATTCATTTTCTCCATTCCAGTGATTGCACTAAGCACTGCATAGCACAAACACTGCCCCCCAAAACTAACTAAATAAATAAATAACAAGAAGGAAAAGGGGGAAAAACAAACAAAAAGGGGACAAGTAATTGAAATGAGGAAAATCAGTCCATGAAATACACAATAGAAAATGTTGGTTCACACAAGATATGTCTACATAGATATGGATTTAAACTCTCACTCCAATGAACCTTTAGAACACAGGAAGGGTGTCTTATCCCTCTTTGCCACACAGACAGCTTTGTAGTAAGTAACTGAAATCATTCTGCATACAACTAACTGCAACATCATGTATAGTAATATGAAACCATACAACTGTTATTTGTACATTTATTATTTTGGATGTAGTGCACTACATGATCACACAACAAGTAATGATCATTGCTTGCAAATATACAGCTCTGTCTTATCTCTCTGTATTTGTTTGCCAGTAATCTGAGACATGCAGTTGTAAGCCATTCTATATTATTGGCCTTAAAACGTGTGAGGATATTAAATGGAAATACAAACAAATGAAGGGGAAGTTGGATGTTAATGAGTAGAACCTGTGAATTGTGTGCTGCTTACCTACATTTCCAACCTGCTTACATCCTTCTAAGTTGGGAATTGCTGATTGAAGGCTCAGTGTCTGTTATTCTAAAAGTGTATTAGTTCTGGTTTTAGCACTTGAGCTCCAGGCCAGTTATTTTACATTAAGAAGGTTTGTGATCTGCACTCTTGTGGGAGGGGAGGCTAGATTCTACCCTTCTGAGCTGGGAATTTCTGGTTAAATGCTTATTGTGCCTCCTCATTTGAACTGTTTTTCTCATATTGGTGTGCCTTGTCTGCTGTAGTATAGACTAGATTTAGGCCTGCTGAATCTAACTTTGTATAACTTGAGCACTAATCCAGGCCATCTTTTTTGGAGAAGTTTCCCCTACACCCTAGTGGCAAGAGTGAGCGGTTAGAACTTGTCAGATTGAAGACTGCTGGAACAGGGCTCAGTTTTGAGTTTTTTTACTGGTTAACCACGTCATTTGTTTAAATCAGTTTGCTAGTTTTCTATTGTTATAAAAATGCTCTTTATTCATCTGCTTTTACTGTAATTGTGTTTCTTCCCATTTTATTACCTTGTTTTGCTTGTGCTTCTTCTTAAAAATACTCATTTGTATTATTCTGTTGCAGTTATTACTGCTTGGTAGTAGCCTGATTAAATTGTAACTGTTATTCTAAGCCTTTTGGTTTAAGCACTTGGGCTTAAGACCAGTTGTTTTACATTAAGACGGTTTGTGGACTGCATTGTTGTGGCAGGACAGGTAGCTTACATCTTTCTAAGTTGGGAAATGCTGATTGAAGGCTCAGTGTCTGTTATTCTAAAAGCACATTAGTTCTGGTTTAAGCACTTGGGCTTCAGGCCAGTTATTTTACATTAAGAAGGTTTGTAGTCTGCACTCTTGTAGGAGGAGAGGTGTGATTATGCCCTTCTGAGCTGGGAATTTATGGTTAAAGGCTTATTGTGCCTGCTTATTTGATCTGTTTCTGAAATTTGTGTGCCTTGTTTGCTGTAGCCCAGAAGTTAGTAGTTTATTGGCCATTTTGGCCTAATTTCTATCTCTTTCTTTCCCTGCTATAAAAAAACTCATTTGCGTGGTTTTGCACTCCGGGCAGTGCCGGTTAGCTAGGGTTAAACTATTCCCGGCTCCCTTGGAACTAGACAAACTTTCAACTTAAGCACTCAAACCATTCATTTCACAGCCCAGCACTTGCTCAAAACTCATAGCAAGCACTAATTAACCCTAGCACTATACCCCCTATACTGTCCAGAAGGACAAGGCTTCTATTCGTCCCTACCAGCTAATCAGTAAAACAGCTCACTTTACCTATTCAGGCATGTCCAAAGGGCAGTTTCAGGTGTACTCTCCAGTCCAACTGGTGAATCTGGGCATTTTGAGGCAATGTTAAAACTACCTCATGTACACAGACAACCCTCTCCTCCTACCACCAAACACTAACATATGTGAGAGATGAAATTATACAGCCAAACTGGAGGCAAAGCTCTCTCAATCCAAGACTGGAACTGACAGTCAAGAGGAAAAGGAAAATACTTGCAACACACCACCAGTCTCACATAGACCTACTAAACCAACACTGGCAAATAACACACATAAATACACGAAAACATACTCAGAGGCTCTAAATAAAAATCTGCAAAAGCAACAGAGACCTCCAATGAAGACACTCAAGCACCCTCCACACCGCATCACAAGCCATGAAACACATAATCAGTGTGCCATGCAATAACAGCCCTTAAGGCAAAATAACATACCCAACACACTAGTAATAGGCAACTCTATAGTCAGGCACACTGATGCCCCACTAACTAGGCTGGACAAGGAGAAGGTTAGAGTTAGCTGCCTGTCAGGTGCCAGGATCCACCACATAACACAAGCACTCAGGTTGCTCCAGAACAAATACAAATACAACTCTGTCATTGTCCATGTTGGTGTGAATGACCTGAGACATACTTCCCTGGACTACATGAAAAGAGACACGGAAGAGCTCTCTGATCAAGTAGCCCAGGCCAGTATGACCCTAACCCTGAATAGCATCCTGCCCTCACCAAGAATGATGCCACAGTATAAAGAAAAAAATGATCAATTTCAACAATTGGCTAAATTTCTGGTGCCATTCAAAGGGGATCCAGTATCTGTCCACCTGTGATGACATGCTTGATAAGCCACATTGCTTCGCAAGAGATGGCTTGCACCTGTCACCCTTAGGCTTTCGAATACTGGCCAGGGCATTTGCCGCCCCCATAGTGCCTTTTTTAGGCAAGGCTCAAAAGACAAACCCACCACCGTAAATAGCACAAGTAACCAAAAACTGAGGGTAATGCTACTCAACACCAGAAGTCTAAACCTCAAAATGCATGCACTCGAGGCACTCCTCAGTATGGAGAACATTGATATCTGTGCAGTAACAGAAACCTGGTTTAAGGCTCCAGAGAGCACCCCAGCACTAACAGGCTACAACTCATTCCATACTTTTCGGCCCCAGAACCCGGACCAAAACATGAAAGGTGGGGGTGTATCCATATTCATCAAGAAGACCCACACCTCCAGGTTAGTGGCACAGCACAATGCCTCAGAGATCATCCACATGCAACTAACAATGGGCAAAACTGCAATTCAAATCGTAGCTTGCTACAGATCACTCACCATGACCCAGGACCCTCATTCCATGTTTCTGGAGACACTGGAAAATATAAAGGTCCTACCAACTACCTAATATTGGGCAATTTCAATTACCCAAACATTAACTTGGAGAACTACTCAAGTACTAACTCCCTTGCCCAACGCTTCCTAGAATTTATAAACTCGAGCGCCCTGGATCAAATGGTCAAAACCCCCACCAGAGGTGACAACATATTGGACCTGGTCATCATCAACATGGGTGACCGATGTTCTACACTGGAGGTCAAACCCTCACTGGTTAGATCAGACCATAGACTAATCACTGTGGATACCCACATTCCGCCCCCACCCCCAATCAAGGAAACCACCATGAAAAACTTTTCAAAAGCAAACTTCATGTTACTTAAGACTGAGGTGGAAAGGTTCACAGCCCCCATGCTAAAGGACAATGCTGTCCAGGCTGCTGAATCCCTTACAAAGGCACTCTATGAGCACCTGCAAGAATGCATGGATCATGCTATCCCAAGCAAAACCAAGACTCACTTCTCCAAGAAAAGGAAACCAGTCTGGTGGACCCCTGCCATAAACAAGCTATACAATAGAAGGAGGAAACTAGTACAGAAAAGGGTAAAATCCCAAGAAGGAAAGACATCCCTGATCAGTATCAGCAAGAAACTATGATCCCTTATACAATCATCCAAGGCTAGCTTCAAAAGAAAAATTGCCAAGGACTCCAAAGATAAGCACAAAGCGTTCTTTAGCTATGTCAAGAACCAAAGTAGAAACTCTCAGATCTGCTCTGAGTTAGTGCAGAATTGCACAAAATACACTAACTGACTGATATTGCCAACATTCTGGAAGACAGGTTTAGTGCAAACTTTACCCCCCTCTCACCCACTAAAGGGCTCATAACCATACCAGAAGAATGTAGAGCCCCAGCAATCACAGGCACACAGGTTAAAACAGCCCTATCCAAACCCAAAAATACAGCTTCAATGGGACCAGACGGTGTCCCAGGCTGTGTCTTACATGAGCTCCAAAATTAACTAATCCCTCACCTAAACACTCTGTTCAAACTCAGCCTCTCTACAGGCTACGTACCCATAGAGTGGCACACAGCAACAGTTATCACGCTCTACAAAGGTGGAGCCACAATGGACCCTGGAAACTATCACCCTATAAGCCTGACTAGCCTGGTTTGCAAGGCTATGGAGTGCATCATCATGGAATTCATTAACAGAGACATTGGTAACCTTCAAACATTGGACCCTACCCAATTTGGCTTTATTAAGGGCAGATCATGCCTCCTAAACCTGGTGGACTTCTTTGAGACAATTATCAAGGCTTTAGTTGAGGGAAAGGCAGTCCACACAGCCTACCTAGACCTCACAAAGGCTTTTGATACCATTCCCCATTCTGGTATTATAGACAAGCTCACCAGCCTGAACATAAACATCTACATCACAAGATGGGTTGCCAATTAGCTCATGGATAGAACCCACACAGTGAGAGTTGCAGGCTCTAGGTCCGACTCTAAACCAGTTACAAGTGGCATCCCTCAGGGCTCAGTCCTAGGACCCCTCCTGTTCGGTATATACTTCTCAGAGGTACAGGCAAGCACAGGAGGACTATGGCTGACCAACTTCACAGACGACTGCAAACTGGGAGCCATAATTGACTCTCTGGCTGATACAGTCATCCTCCAGAAGGGTCTCACTGAGACGGATACCTGGTGTCAAAATCATGGCCTCAAGCTAAATGCCAAAAAGTGCATAGTCATCCCCTTTGGAAAAAACAAAGTACCTGTGAACTACCACATACGTGGTAGTCCCCTAAATACAGAAAAATGTAATAAGGGATCTGGGGACCCAAGTAGATAGTAATCTCTCCTTCGATAATCATATTGCCAAGGTGGTTAGAAAATCCTTCTATGTGGCCCACCTAATCACAAAAGGGTTCACATCTAGAACAAAAGAGTTTATTTTGCCCCTCTACTCATCACTCATCAGACCCATCATAGAGTACAACACCCCATTTGGGATGTACCTTACAAGATACCTGCAACAGCTGGAAAGACCACAGAAGTACCTCATCAAGAGGATTACTGGACTCAAATAGATGCCCTATGCAGCCCAACTGAAGAAACTCCAGCTGTACTTGGTTGCATATCACTTACCCAGAGGTGATCTCTGCCTGACATACAAGGCCATGTCCAACCCAGAATTGATGGACATGCTCCACCTAAAAAAAAACAAATCCCCAAGAGTCACACACTGTAGGGATTTAAACCTCACCGCAATGATAAATAGGACATGCTGGAGGGATAGATTTCTGTCCCAGAGACTCCCCATGCTTTGGAATAGGATTCCAATCTAAATTAGGCAGAGCCCCTCACTAACACTCTTCATGAGAAACCTTGACGAGTGAATGGGAAACAGAAAATTTACCCTGGGGATCATTGCAGTGGCTCTGCTGGACAGAGGCACAGGGAACTAATGGCTCTGCTGAACCGAGGCACAGGGAACTAATTTAAGGGGGTGGTGAAAGCTAACACATTCTGGCAAGGCTTAGAGATGCCCTTGGGCAGATACCCTAGAACTTACCTATGAAGCTATGAACCTTACATGCAACACTTTGCAAGTCTAACCTGACACATCCTCTGGATGTAGAGCAATCTGCATTGCTGTTGTGTTTTCCTTCTCCCAACCAGCAACCATTCAAAGTTGCACTCCATTAAAAACAAACACCGAGGGAGTGCCTGCACTATGTTTACTTCTCATACACAGAGCCAAGTATTTGGGATTCATCAAGTCTAATAAGTTTGCACTTAATTTATATCTTTACCATGCTAACAACCCTGAATCTGCACCATATAAAAAGGTAACCATGTAGCTAGGAAAACTGAAGTTGAGGAGACTTTTTAATGTGGAGAAAACAGAACAGATGCTATTACTTTGGGATTTATCTGCACAGAAAATTATTGATCAGAAAGTATGCTTGCATTTTGTCAGCTACATACTGCATATGCTGGGATATAATTAAAAAAAAATATGAAGAAAAAGCTTTTACACTTTTATCTATATGCATTAGTTAGAAGTGTACTGATGCCCTGGACATGTTTGTCAAAGTATTTCATTGGTATACATGATTGGAAATACCTTAAAATGGAATGTTATGTGATAAATTTGTAGAAATGTTTCAGGAACAGTTCATGTGGTAGCACTTTTAGCATTTCAAAGATGGTTTGTTAGCAAAATGTGTCATTTGCCTGTTCTTTGGGGGGGGGGGTGGAGCAAAGCTGCATTTCTGTTATGGCACAAACAAGGATATATTGCTATTGCTTTGATTTTGCATCCAGCCATTTGTTCATATTTCAAATCTCTAGACTGTTTTATGTTTCTCCAGTGGATAATGCTGAGATACTCCATCTTCTGTTTTATCTGGAAAAAGTTATTTTGTAGTTATGTGATACTTATGTGTATTATCCTTCTGTTGCCTTTTAGGATACCTAGGACTATGCCCCCCACGTGTCTCAATCCTCGAAGATCACCCTTTACTGATCTTGAAAATCAAGTTATCATTGATGTTTTTAGGCAACATGGTGCCTTCCTGCTTCAAAGGGGATGTGGAGATACAATACGCAGAATACAGATTTGGCGGGAGATTGTGAACAGTGTTAGTGCCATGGGTGGCCATGGCAGGACATATGAGCAGGTGTGTCAATCGGCCACTGACATGATCACATTTTCATGGAGGAGAGCAGCTGCAGTTGGCTGTGATTGGGGGCCTGCTATAGAGCCACCACTAGCACCAAATGAAGAGTTCCTATCCACTGTCAGGGATCCAGACAGCTCCCAGGAAAGTGCAGGATAGCAAGTCCTTGATACTGGTGCAACAGTTTCAGAGACAGCAAGCATGTCCCAGGAAGAGCTTTCAGGTGGATTTGGTATTGCAATTGTTGAATACTGTTGTGTAGTAAAACAATTTAAATCAATATGTAACTTTTGTGTCACACAAGTTAGTTTTTTGGGGGGGGGTTGAAGATTGCTACAGTTAACACATTTTGATTAATTAGCTTAGGTTGGAGTTGTCATCCAAGTTCTTGTTGCAAGTATAGTTAATGGACATATAATGGGGTAAAAGTATTACCCCCTGTATTACTGTTAATTGTGATGTTAATTGTGATGATGTTGCCCTTACCTGTTACTTAACTTCTTCAAGAACCATCTACAGAGGACAACCTCATCTGCAATTGGTAAGCCAAACATTTTTATGTCAGTACTGATGAGCAATTTAAAGAAATATTTTAGGATGTGATGCTGATGTCAGAACTGTTGTGTATATTGCTGTACTGTCTAATAGTGGCAGCACTGTTGTTTTATTAGCATATATTGGAGCATAGTAGTTTAAGTAATAACTGTTTCTGTGTTTGGTGCTTTTTATCACAGGTGATCCTGACAGTGGAAGTGTAGGACTTCTACCACCTGATGTCAGTGTATCAGCAGACTATGATGGTGATGATGGCCAAACAGAGGCACAGTCAGGGGTACAGAGGTTGAATCTGATACTGAGGTTGACATACATACATCTCTTGCAATTCCATTGGACACAGCCAGTAGGCCTATGCCTACCCATTTCAGTGAGCCCTGAAATATTGGATAGGTGGGAGGCGGGGTCATTAATCAGGGAAGTGTGGTTACTGTGGCTTTAGTGCCTGTTGACTCTGGCCTGCAGCCAAAGTGTGGGCAAGGTGCCACACAGAAAGGTTGTTAGAGATGCTTGGAGGAGGCCTGCTGTCCCTCCTCCACCCGATCCATGTATCTTTTCCTGTGCCACTCAACATATGTTTAGGGCCATCATGGTGGCACAGACATGTTCCCATAGGTGCTCAAGAGAAATGTTTAGGGTTGTAGATGTGGCACAGGCTCACATGACTGTTTCCATCATATTGCCGATTCAATGGATCTGATGAATGACACTTTGGAGCAAGAGGTGCCTGTGGTGGAATGAGTGGTGTCTGTGATGGAACATCTGCTGGGAGAAGAAAGGCATCCTCATAAGTGTAGGTCAGCCACATCATCTGCTGTTAGCCAATGTGGCCATGTCCAATCACAGTCCCATAGTGGTAGTACTTCCACTGCTCCATCAGTGGGTGAGCTGTCCACACCCAGATGTGGCAGGCCATGGGGTCATGGTCCTGGGTGTCCTAGTGAAGGGAGCTCATCCAGCAGACATCAGTTACATTTAAGTAGCAGCAGTACATCTGACTGTGGGCATGGACATCCTAATGTAAGTCCTGGTAGAGCCAGTTCTTGTGGTCTGGGATGACAGTGATGAACCCCCACCTCTACCTTGTACTGCTCACACTTGTCTGACATACCAAGATGTAGAACTAGCACAAAACTTGGGTGTGTTCATGCAGACACTCACACACCAATTTCAGCTGGAGGACACTACACACACACACAAACACACACACACACACACACACACACACACACACACGCACACACACACACACAAAACAGTTACATGGTGCAGCCAAGCAGCTTAAAACTCATTTTTGTATCACTGGCCATTTGTTGGTTTATCCAGATGTCTGCCTGCTTCTCTTTCTTACTCGTACACACTCACAGGAAACTGGAATTTAGGATGTATATTGGCAACTAGAACTCTTGCCTCCACCACAGAGGTTTCTGTTGCAGGTCTGAATTAAAATAAAATATATGACAATTCATCCATCTATCCATCCATCCATTCTCAACCCTTTTTTCCTATTTTTGCACATGGGGTTGGGGTGTCTCTTCAACAGTGATAATCATCTAGATCCAAGGATTGCACTGCCGGGTAGCACAACATTGTATGTTAAACTGGGGAGAAAAAGCAGAAATGTCTGGTGGCTGATAAGTCAGCCTGACCAACGCACTTAAAATGTAACCATGTCCACACTTTCTGTTATTATCCAGTGCAATCCTATGTATGGATTATTTCATATTTATTTGAACTAAGACTATTTTTACCAAGAGTTTCTTCCATTCATAAAACTTTGAGTGAATCTAGAAATGTAGCCATATTAAAGCAAGCCTTCACAGTGTGCATACAGTTTCAGTAAATGCACTTTTGATCAGTGAACATAACCTTCAGTCAAGAATACTGCTAAGAACAGAATGTGCAGTACATTTGAGTACAATGGTACAAGGATTGGGAACCAAGGTTAAAGAGGAGTGTAGAGATTTTCAGGGTTTTGATATTATTAAGAAATACTTCAGACACATTTAAGTTAGTTTGTTTGGACTGAGATGCAGAAAGACTTTGCAGTACAGACACTCAAGTATGAGTGCAGAAGTCAGGTCAAATATCCAGCATTTCAGAATATTAATGATACTATTCAGGAGGAAAGGAATATGAAGAATATGAATTCAGAGGACTAATTCAGTTTATCAGCACTGTTACTGGAGATAGGATTTGGTTATTGTTGACAGCTACCACCACTGTACATACTAAAATATTCTTAACCAAACTGCAGTGTTTGCAGACTTTATTGTGAAAGGCACAAGAAGACTTGCCACATAAAGCAGTGACTGGCACTTGTTCAGCACAGTTCTGTGTAATTAACAAATAAAGACATTCATTCCAATCTAATTCTAGTTTATTTCAGTCATTCCAGCTCATTCCAGTATTTTACAGTCATATCAAGTTTTACCATGGTGAGGCAGCCAGACGCTAATGACAATCAAGTTAATTTGTAGAATAATGGGTTTACAGTTACAGATCTGGCAAATTAATTTTGTTTTTGTGTTATTGTTTTGTTTAGCAGACATTGTTAAGACCTTTGAATTATGGCAGTAAAGTGCTGCAATGCATAAATAACATCTTGAAACAAACAGAGACAGAAAAGCATTCACAGATATGAAATGATGTTTTGCCTGTTTGCAGAATGTAAAATTTAAAGTCAATGTTACATTTTAAGAGTGACAGTACAATCAAAAGTTCAGGTCCTATACAAGAAAGTGTGCAGCATAAATATTATGTGTCATTAAAGCCACAGGTTCAAATCTCCTGTTGAAAAAACTTCACATAGTTGTATAAAGGACAGACAAGTAAAGTTCCAGAATCATATCAGTTCAACTCTAATAATAAATGTGTATATATAACCAGGTCAAGATTGCTTATTTTTCATTCAGAAATTGCAGTTTACCAAGCACACCAGAGGCACACTCTTACGCAACTGAGCTATCAGATTACAGTCCAGCTCAGCGAGCTGAATTAAAGACAGTACTATATGCTATAAAACATTAAGATAAAAAAAAAAAAGTTTAATATTATTTGTGACAGTTTTAATGAGTAACAGTTAGCCTATAAAATTCTACACAGTAATGATATATCCTTGCAGCATCCAGTAGTACTGAAATTGATGTCAGCTAAGAAAAGAGCGACATGTAAAGCAGTGGGTGAAGACTTGCATGCTGAAGAAATTCTTTTGTAAACTATGATCTGAGGGTCAGCATAGAAAGTTCAAAAGTTAAGATTAATTTTATAAAGGTACAGAAATGCAAAAAACGTGGAAATATTAGTAAAATATCAGATTATTACTTTAGTTACATTTGAGGTTATAAAAGGGGAAAACAATGTCACTGAGGTTTCTGTTTGATTTAAGAATTAAGTTACAGCCTTATCATTTAACTGTAGTATATTGTCAGTTCAGTTACAGACTTTTATTAGTAACATTGCTGTAGTTAGCTATAGTACATTATCAGTTTGCTTATAGACTTACAAGACTTTACTGGCAGCATAATAAAGTCAGGACAACAAGCAATGCCATCAGTTTATAATTGTTAAAGCTGCAAATGCTATTTTAATGACCTGACACTGCTTTTTTTTTTTGTACTTTGCAGATATTGCTACAAAAATATATGATGTCAGTTTGATATTTAAATAATTTCTAGGCAGATTTTCCAGTATGCAAGTAAATACAGGCAAGAAAAATATTACATCAGCCACCCAGCCTTGCACAGGAGATGGGAAAGGGGAGGTTTGAAAGGCCTAAGTATACAAGAGAAAGGACACTAGAACCCTGGGGAGGCACTTCCAATACATCAGCAGTGAGGGGAACAATGCAGAGTAAGGCCTAAATTTGGCAAGAGCTGTAGTGCACAATTCAGGTATCTGCAGAAAGACAAAATTATTTGTTCCTTTAATGTTTATTTAAATGTGTTTCAGTTATCTAAACAAAAGTATTCTTTAAAGTTAAAGTGTATATACAACAGATGTGCATTTATGGAAATTAGAGTTAAAGTATGCAAATTTTTTATTTTTTCAGACGATTATATAACATTACCAGTTTTCGATTTAAATGTGTTTCAGTTACTTATGAATATAAAACAGATGTGCATTTATGCAGATTAGAGTTAAAGCAAGTATGCAAATGTTGTAGGACTTCAGACAATTGTATAACAGTACTAGTTTTCAGTTTATGTTTTTTAATAGTTTAGTTTCCGGAGTATAACATTTACCAGATTTCAATTTATATTTTTATATGAGTTCAGACAATACTAACATAAAAAAGGTATTCCTTTACTAATAGTTTAGTTTTCAGAATATAACATTTATCAGATTTTAGGTATGCTTTCATCTGTGCTAGTACTAGTTTAAATATTTTCCAGAATATAACATTTAAATATATATCATTCTGGCATAAATTTCAGTCAAGTTTCAGAATATGACATTCATACTTAGTTATGAGCTCAGTATGGTACATTTCAGTCATATTTCAGAATATAACATTCATACTCAGTTATACATTTCTAACAGCATCACTTGACAGTTTATATCACACTTCACATTATTCAGACATTAATTTAAGGTTAAACTGGCAGACTTATTTGCAACAGGCTTATTAAAATAAATTATCCAAAGAACAAGTAATAATAGTTATGTAATATACTTAAGGCATAACAGGTCAAGCTTAATTTATTAATTAATTTACAGAATACAGTGCACCTTATTATACATTAGCCTGCAAGTTAAAAAGACACTGACAGGTTATGCAAAAGTATAGATCTGAAATACAAAAAGCATAGATTTTAGTAAAAGTACTTCTACTATTACAGAACATAGATATTTACAGGATATTTAAGACACAAATTTTAAAGGCAGACATTTATTACAGCAATAGAAATAAAAAAGGCAAATAGACAGGATTATTAGTAACAAATTTACAGCACAACCCAATACACACTGGAAACACTGCAAAAGAATATATAAAGCAAAGTCTTCGTATAAAACTCCAAAAGATGCTTTAATGCAGCAAAAAAGATCGGAACACTGTTCCAGTATCTGGGTTCACAAATCTACTACTAGAGTCAATAAGTCCACAATATCTTCAGCTACCACATGGTGTTGTGCAAGGTACAGAGTCTGTAGCATCAATGTTGGTACGATGCTTCCCAGTGTTGTAACAAAGTAGCCTTTTCAAATTAGGTTTATTCTTATAGGTAAATCTGGGACATGTACCCACAACCTCCTTTATCTCCTCATCTGTCATAAGGACAGACCAGTATTTCCTTATAATGTTCGTAATGTCTTTATCACTAGTATATTGAAGGCTAAAAGACATAGGCACCCTCCTCCTATTACTTACATCAATGTGATCATGTGATCTGGAGAAATATGGTTTAGCTCTAGTATTCCTCATGGCTATACCTTTGTCCATCCCTATCTGTATTTCTTGTGACTTGTACCCTCTATCCATACAATCTTTAGCTAGTTTTGCCAATTCAATTTGAAAACCATCCTCACTAGCGTTAAGTCTAGACCTTCACATACTCTGTCCTGTAACAATATTGGAAAAAATGTGTGCTGGATGCATACTGATTCTATACAATAATGAATTGCATTGATGAAAAAAATAATGAAATGCATTGATGTAAGTAATAGGAGGAGGGTGCCTATGCCTTGCAGCCTTCAATATACTAGTGATAACAAAGACATTACTAACATTATAAGGAAATACTTGTCTGTCCTTATGACAGACAAGGAGATAAAGGAGGTTGTGGGTACATGTCCCAGATTTACCTATAAGAATAAACCCAATTTGAAAAGGCTATTTTATTACAACATTGGGCAGCATCATACCAACGTTAATGCTGCAGACTCTATACCTTGCACAACACCATGTGGTAGCTGTAGATATTGTGGATTTATTGACTCTAGTAGTAGATTTGTGAACTCAGATACTGGAAGAGTGTTCTGATCTTTTTTGCTGCATTAAAGCATCTTTTGGAGTTTTATACGAAGACTTTGCTTTATATATTCTTTTGCAGTGTTTACAGTGTGTATTGGGTTGTGCTATATATTTTTGGTTTTTACACACTGGTTCATTCCTGGCTTGTGGTTTGTTTCTCGTTAGTAACAAATCTAGCTGAAATTTTACAGACACAAGTAAATACAGTACATGGTAATTATGCTTCAAGATGCATATATTATAGGGTAAAAACTAACATTTATCAGTTATAACACATTAAAGAATTGCCCAGTTATAATTAAATCATAAAGTTAAGAGACTGCAATTTAAACAGACCAAAAAAGATCTAAAGACATGCGTCTGGAGCATTTCTCCCCAGGTCTCCACCAAAAATAGGTTCTGTGGAGCCTAGTTGGAATTTCCCGGTCAACAAATGTTAAATACAAAATAAATAAAAAATAAATAAACAGACCATAAATGCTCAAGTGACACCTAATGGTCAAAATTAAAATTGCACGTTTATTTACCAGATAAAGAAAACTTAATTTTATATTAGTTTTAGTCATCATTATAGTATCCTTTGTAGATCATATTAATAGATTTATAAAGTAATTAGAGAAGTAAATCCAGTTTTAGTAGTTCCAGAGACAATTGTTACGGAATAAATCTTACACAAATACATTTAGCAGAATAGACCTTGCATAGGCCTGAAAATGTAAGGTTAGGCCTGTGTCTTCATTTTATATTTCATATTTTAAAGTAACTGCAGAAAGAGATACCTGTGTATGTTCAGGTATCTCAAGAGGAGTTGTTAGATCGGTACCATTTAAATGCACAAAAATACAATATTCTCTTTTTATATAAATAAAGCCATATTAAAGCAGGCATTCATAGTGCGCATACAGTTTCAGTGAATGCACTCTCAATCAGTGAAAATAACCTTCAGTCAAAAATAATAATAAGAACAGAATGTGCAGTACATTTGAGTACAAACACATTTGTTTTTTTTATGGTGCAAAGCTTGGGACCCAAGGCTAAAGTAGCATGTAGATATTTGCAGAGTTTTGGTATTATTAGGAAATACTTCAGACACAGTTAAGTTAGTTTGCTTGGATTGACAAGCAGAAAATCCTTGCAGTACAGACACACATATGAGTGCAGAAATATCCAGCATTCCAGAATATTAATTATACTATTCAGGAGGAAAGGAATATGAAGAATATGAATGCAGAGGACTATTTCAGTTTATCAGCACAGTTATTGGAGACAGTGTTTGAATATTGACATCTACCGCCCCTGTACATAATAAAGCATTCTTAACAGAACAGTGTTCGCAAATGTTATCATGAAAGGTACAAGAAGACTTGGCACATAAAGGAGAGACTGGCCCCTGTTCATCACAGTTCTGGGTAATTAACAGATAAAGGCATTCATTCCAATCTCATTTCAGTTTCCTCCAGTCATTCCAGCTCATTCAAGTATTTTACAGTCATATCAATTCTTACAATGATTACAAGTTCCAGTTAAAGCCTTTGAACGTATTGAAAATTCTGGCAGTCTCCCAGACTTAAATAAGCTGTAACCAACAGAAGGGGAATCTGGTGTATGTTTCTTCTCCACAACAAAAATGCAAAGCTTCAGCTTATATTTCAAGAATGCTGACAAATCTAGAAAGATTCAGCACTATTAGACAAAGCAGTCTATTGGAGAACACCATATATGGTGCAGAAAGCATGGTGGCCATGCTCAAGAAATAACTGCATGATAATGAATCCTATCAGGCTGTACAAACAAAGACAATCACAAACAATGGAAGAAATCCAAGATTCTACAAACATTGTACTACATAGCCTGTACTGTCCTTGTTCATGTATATTAGAATGAGCAAGTGGCTGAAGGTTTCTCCAGTGCATCTGATGTTTGCAGATCATGAAGCTGTAGCTTGGTGGGTAAATTTGAATTGCACAAGGATATAGTGATTTATGTGATGCTGAAATCATGACTACAGCAGCAAATAGTGTTTCAGGTGTAAAAATAACAGATTCCGCTGACATCCTCAAGGCTTGCTAATAGGTAATTTAGCAAATATCAAAATTTCCTCTAGGGATTTCTGCATCCTTCAGTAGATTGACATCCTATCTGGGAATGGTTCTGTGTGTATCTGACAATGGTTCTGTGCCATACACTCATTGGCTGTCAGGGCCGGCCCTTGCCCTTTGCACTGTTTAAAAGGAAAGTGCGAGTATCAGAAAATGAATGAATGGATTCCTTGACCAACATCTATAAATGGCACATTTCTTTTTTATTTTTTTTTCAGTTTAGCATTTACCAGCATTTAAGAATACATGAACATGCACTACTTACTTGATGCACCACAATATTTTTAACAATAGAATACTATTATTTCCATAGCAAATATTTTCAGAAGTCAGTACATTGTTTTATCAGCTCATTTATGTTCACAGTTGACTGTCATCCTTCACCCTGTTATCCTCATCTATAAGTTACTGTTATGTTTCTCTCTTTCCCTTAATTATCTGCTCTCTTTCTTACAGTTGATGCTTTTACCTTTACCTTTCTTGCCTCTGTCCTTGTGCTCTTATTTTTTATTAGTAGGCTCCTTTGTTTTTCTTCATTTTTTCACATACTCAGTCTGCACTAGATCTTCTCCTTTTTTAACCCTGTCATCCTGCCTTCCCTTGTTTAACATTTACCTGCACTTTTCTTCTTTCATAATCCCTTATAACTGGCCACGTCGGTGCAACATCTGTAATTTTTCTCTCTCCTCTATGCAGCAAATAGTGTTCCTTATATCCTTACATTGCTCTTTGCTGCTTTGTACTATTTGCCCAGCTCTAACCCATATGAGTATCTCCCTTTCTTCCAGTTTTCATTTCTGTTTTTTCATTTTTTATTACTGTCTTTAAAATGACTATATTTTTCCTTTACTCTCTACTTTATGTCCTGCTTTTGATTCTCTCCAGCATGGAGAGAGAGAATTTTTTAACCCATCCTACCAAAGTTACTGTATTGTACCTTTCTGATCTCTTCAATCTAATCAAGTATAGCTCTTAGCTATTCACTACCTTACACATATGTTCTCTATTCCTGTATGATTTTCACCCATACCTCCACTTGCCGATGTGAAATTCCAAAACATTTTCCTCATCTCTGCTTCTATCTCCAACATCTACTGTTGTGCCTTTTGTTATCTTTCTTTAACTTTTTTAGCTTAGAAGCATCATTGTCATGTGTTGACCCCAGACTGGCCCCAAGTCCTTCAATAAGAAGCTCATATAGAACACATTTTCCCATTGCTTTTCCTCTTATATGTATTTCCCCCGTATTCCCATCCCACAGTTTGACTGGATCTAATTTATGCACTCGAAACACAAAAAACCCGAATCCAAATAGCGTGACATGTAAAGAGAGAACTATGAATACAACGAACGTACTAAAGCGTGAAATTTAAAACCTTGAACCGTCATAGTCAGCCAACCCACCACCCGCAACACACTACCTACCCAAACACAATTAAAAACACATACATACACTAACCAAAACCCTACTTCTAACCCTAAATTAAAGCACCAAAACCTACTGCTAATCCTACACTAAACTCCACATACACAACTATCAATGCACTATCCTTAACCCCTCCCTAACCCTAAGGTCCGTAACTACTGTACACTTCCCCTACGGAGCTATATCCAAAAAAACTAACTATTCCACACACATACACTTAACAAAACCCTGCACTACACCTTACATACATTAACTACACAAAACCTTACATACACTACCTACCTATGCACTTACCTTAACCCCTCCCTAACCCTAACTATCGCACACTTACCTTATGGAGCTATACCGCAGATGGGCCAACTATGTGAATTCGATATTTCCACTTTCGTGGTTTCATTCGTTTGACGTATTTGCGGTTCGCTCTTTACATGTCGCACTATTTGCATTCGGGTTTTTCAGCTTTCGAGCGTGTAAAGTAGACCCGTTTGACTTGTTCATAGCCTGATGGCTTTCCTTCTCTAATGTCTCCTTATGTGTCATTCCCATAAGTTCTATTCTTTTTCTGTTATAATGGAATGCACTTTTCTCAGTGGAATATCCACTTTTTTCTTTCCTACATTTCCCCATCCTTTTTTTATACCATCTTCCTGTATTACCACCAGCCTGTTCTATCAATCACCATTCTGTCTTCTGTTTCTTCTTTGTTAATTTCTCTTACTTTTTCTCCTTCAGAATCACATATGTACATACATTTCCATATTCCTCTCTTTAACTAGTTCTTCTTCCATACTTTCCATTCCACTGAGTTATTTCTTGAATATAGGGAACTTGTGTGGCAGTTGAGATGCAATGCTATTCACCCACCAGGACTTAATGAATCATTGTCCATTTCTAGTTTTTTGAAATTAAAACCTGAATTTTATATGTGATGGTAAAATTCCATGATTTAGTATTTTTCAGCAACGATATTTGTTTTATATATATATATATATATATATTTATATATATATATATATATTTTTTTTTAATTTATAATATGGTATAATTGATGTAATACCTTATAGGTGCTTTAGGTATTTATTGTTGTTGTCACTTTTTAGTGTTCTCTTATTAGGTGTAATATGACAATGTTTTATATCCAATCAGTATATGATATAAGGAGCCTGTGATGTTTTTTGACATACTTAAGGAAGTGTTTTTTTTTTTACTTCCTTTATTCTGAAGAAGTCATAAGGTTTATTAATGATGAAAGTGCTCAATAAACTCAAAGTTGCGTCTACAGGTGTGCCTCTTTGCTCTGTACATTTCAATTTCTTGGTTTAAATCTTTTGTGCTTTGTCTTACTTTCCATTCTTCTTTTTCCCCTGAGCATCATCTAATCATCATGCATCAAACCCCTCAGCTCTATCATCTCATTCATTCCTCCATGGTTGAAATCTATTCAGCCCATGTGTTCCTTTAAATTTCTATTCATCGGTGTCCATGTCTTCCCTTCCATTTCTTAAATGCATTTTCTATTTGTATTTTCATCTTTCATTCATTTCCTTCTCTCATCATTAATGTTTCCAAGATTTCCATTTACAAGTACTTTGCCTATAGTCTTATTTCCACCCCTGCAATTATGTCTGGGATTCAATTAAAAAATGTTGCACACATGCTCAATGCTAATATTTAAGATGGCCACTGCTGAGTGCAACACATCTAATCAGATTTGTACTAGGCAGGGATACCTCCTGCTTACAAAGCAAACCAAAGGGCTGCATAAGAAAAGAGAGCTACAGTAGTAATGGGATAAATGGCACTATGTAAATGTAGAGCGGGTACAGTTACACAACAGCACACATGGTTGATGTGATGGATGTCACAGCTACAAGAGGACAGTGTAGCCAGGTCAATGCATGCACATGCATGCAGTGCAGGGGACATACATAGCGACTGCTAGTGTCTGGCCATCTCAAGAAGGACAGAAGAAGTTGTGGATAGCAATTAATAAAGAGCTGAAGGATTTTATCTGGGAGAGGAAGATGGCAAGAGTTCAGTGGGATAAGCTGATTCTTCCAATGGAACAAAGTGGTTTGGGATTACTGGATATGAAGGGGTATTTCAGAGCTGATAGCGCAGGCAGGAATCTATAATTCAAGGTGGAAAGGGATGATAATAAAATGGGGGGGAGCTCAAGAAACAGGGAGAGACTTGGATTTTGGATGCAGATCCTTAAGGAGAATAACAATAACCACACAGAATATTATATTCATAAAGTAGCAGAAAGTATTCTAAGAACTAAGGCAACAAGGGAATGGAAAAAAGAGATTCTGCCGATAGGGATGACTGCAATTAGGGATACAGAAAACAGGCAAGAGGGAGCTGGAATTTATTGGAGAAAACAGGGAAAAGAATCAAGGTATTGGGAGCAAATGATTAGATAGGAAAGGTAATAGAATGGGAAGAGGTCAAGAATTTATTTGGACTGCAGGCTAGAGATCACCTTCCCTAGCAAGGATTGATATTAGAGTACAGGCACAGAGAAAGAATAGGGGGATCCTAAGCAAAAGACCAGCACTGGTAGAGTTTTTATTAGAATCTAGATCAGAAGCTGCTGTTAAAAGTTGAATAATCAATAGAACATATAAAATATTGCATGATAACTATAAGAATCAACCAGAGGAAGTTAAAAAGGATTGGGAAGAGAGAACAGATAAACAATTCACAAAGAAACAATGGGAGGATATATGTATGTCTCCCAAGTCTAGAAGATTTAGGATCTTTGCTTGGAAGTGTTTGCATAGGTATTTTACACCCTAAGTAGACTCCAAAGAATTCTTCCTCGTGTAGACAGCAAATGTTGGAGATGTGATGGGGAAAAAAGAGGTAATTGGAAACATATTTTCTGGGAGTATAACGAGTTGGCAAACTTTAAGGATTCCCTGCAGACTACTCTATCAGAGATACTGGGTGAGCAAATTGGTGTAAGTAGGGAAATTATTTTTGAGCTATGATACAGAATTATAATTGTATAGACATGGTAAGGCCATGCTGAGTATAATTATGGCTGCTGTCAAAAAAAGCAATTACAGGAAAATGGAAATCAAAGTCTAAACCGACTATAGTAGAAGTAGTGAATATAGTAATGGAGATAAAACAACTGGAACTGTGATCTTTAGAAAAGGATATAAGCACATTACATAGAAATGGGAATTCCAGGAACAATACATGCAGAGGAGGAATGAGGTTTAAAAGAAGGCAGGGTATGAATAAGTTATGTAATGTGTGGCAGACAATGACTGGATAGATTATAAGTAATGTATAATGTTTGCAACTAAAATTATGTCAATATGGTTTGTTTTCATTTATATAAATGTATGATTGCCTATGGCATACATGATAATTTAATATGGATGTTTCTTGTTTAAAAAAAAAAGACAGAAGATCAGATAGGCCAATAAAAAATGTCAGTATTTCTGTCCATAACACAGTAATAACCATGTTTGGCATATAAATGGAGAAGAGATGGGATAGATAGGAAATGGAAGAACAGCAAACATAGATAAAACACAACGGATATCCATAAATAATGAATGCTGGAAATTATGGATATTTTTGGGTGGGATTGAACCACTTTTGCATTTTTCACAAGAGAAGGACATAGGGAAGGTACTGAGAAATGTATGTGGTAGTATAGAAGGAGAAGAGCAGGTTGCAGAGGCACAGAAAAATGGAAGTAAGACACAGACAGAAAGGAATAGTATGCACACAAAAATGGAGAAGACAGTGAATGGGCACATATATGCAGTGGGACAACTGGTGATAGGGTGGGTTGGGCAATGAACAAGAAATGAGGAATGACAAACAAAAGAGGAAATGTACCAGGAAGGGGATTGAGAAGGCTCCCAACATGTTTGGATATCAGACCAGCCCAGAGGGCAACAATGAAAGGCATCACACACCTGGGTGGCTGAAATTATGGGCCAGTTGCTGTTCTGTGAAAACCACATTGTCAGGGTCTGCTAGTCAGCTGACTCCACCAGTTGTTCCAGAGGGTGATCCACATTGTCAAGGAGGTCATGCACTTGTCAGCATGTTTCATCCATATCCAGCTTTCACAACTGATGCAGGAAGACCACTATAAACTCCTCCTGTTCCCATCAAGAGATGAACCTTCACCCCTCCCAAAAGGTAGACACAGAGACCACCAGTGATCACTCCAGATGTATATGAAAATTCCGCTCTCCCTGGCATGCCATGCAGAAGGCCTGATGTTTCAATTTGCTGTGGCAGTTATGGCTACTCAAGAAGCAATATGGTAAACCTGCACACAACACATGGATGCATGTTTGTGAATCACATGTTGCACAATGTAGCACTGCACTACAGCACCATGTCTGTATATATATATATATATATATATATATATATATATATATATATATATATATATATATATACCATAATGCACATGCTTTTCACTCATCTTAATGTGCACAGCTTGTGCTAAAATATATGGGTAGCTTATTGTGCACTGGTGATGATTTACAGGCAGTGGTGCTATCTGGGTTCATTATCATAACTTCTCCATGACTGCCATTTTTACAGCACTACCTTCACAACCATACAACTCCAAATACAGTAATTTAAGTAAAGCCTCTATGCAAATGGAGCATTGCAGAGTCAAGAAGGGAGTCCTGCATTATAAAGTATACCAGCAACAACAACAAACCCTAAGGTGAATGTTAAGGACAATGAAGCAGATGTTATGGTAAGTGAGACCCATTGATACTGGCATGCCAGAGTACCATCTACCTGTGGCTAGGTGGTTCAAGCTGTGACCTTAGTAAACTTTGTGTATTACATGCTATAAAGGATGTGGAGTTCCAAGGCCATATGCAGAGGCATAGGCGCACTACATAAATAGGTGGGTAATGCTGTACATAATACTGACTGCAGCTGTTAACTTGGTATATTAATGGAGGTGGCTGTGGTCATACTCATGTATATACCAAAGCATACCATACACACCCACTGACTGACATGTATTACCCACTGGTGTATAGGTATTGGCATGACCAGCTGAGAGAGAAAATGTCTTGAAACGTTTACTAGCCAGAAAAAAGAAGTGCTATCTGCACACATGACAAACACCCCTAGGCAAAGGAGCTGCAGATCAGCATTATCTGGGACAGATTTGGCAGGACTGGTGCAGCACATCAAAGCTATGAGTGGCTATAATATGTATCTATGACAGATGAGATGCAGGCCTGCTGATATGGCATTCCATGTAAAGGAAAATGCATAGGGCATAGTTTTAGACAGGTCCGCCACAAGGGATGGACCACCAAATCACTGAGGTTGAGGAGATTGTTTATGTTGATTGCTGTCCAGTGGAGCAGCCTCTCATATGAGATGTCTGGCAGCAACCATCCATGTGTCATTAGCAGAAGCACCAGTTTATTAAGTCTATTACACTACATAATATTACAGAATAAAGCATGAGCAAACTGAAGGAGTGACCTAGTCCCACATGCATATCTCTTCTTCTAGGAACCTTTGGTTAACAAATACAACAACCTGAATGACAAGGTAAATCTGCCAACATATACTATAGTGGTATTTTCATGTCTAAGATAATCTTATATCTACCACAAAAGGGTTATTGAGACATATCTCTGTGTGTGATCTGTGTGTGGTGTCACTTGTGTTCATCCTTCAACAGATTCCACTTGTGAAGGGTTCAACAAAAAAACAATATCAGGCTGATGTCAGCAGGGCACCTGTGTCTGAAGATGATTATGACAACATGGACCCCACCAGTATCCTTAGCCCACACAGCATCTGACATGTACTGCCTCTGAGGTGCACATACTCACTATAAGGCAGAGACCATGGAAGGACTGACACTGCCATGAATCCCAGGCTGTCACTGATATGGTTATGACACTTGGAATTAACAAGTGGGCATGCAGGTTAGTGATCCAGGCACAGATGGCTGCTATCCACAACATTGTAGAGATAGTAAGTGTTCTTCTTGGCTTGTGAGATGGCATGCACTAACTGCATAGTGACATGGAGTAGAGCAACAGGCAAGACACAGTACTGCTGAGATCACTGTAGGCAAATATTGCCTCCATGGGCATCTTTATGAGAAAGAACAATTGCCTTCTGGTCTGCTACTGCAGATCATATAATCAGTGGCCATGGAAGGGTTCATATGCAAGGTAGTTAGGCACAAGTCATTCCAAGTTAGACTACATACATTTACAGGTATGTACTAGGCTAGCTGCCCTTGTGGGCCATTTTTACCCTAGCCAGTTTCCCTCAAAGGTGAGAATCAAACTCTGTACCTGTAGCTGTGAGGAAAATACCTTAACCATTATGCCAATCCCCAACCTCCCATAGGCCATTGATAAGACCACATCAGTGTCACCTACGGGCACACTGTCTGCCAGCCCTGGTCATAGGCATTATCCAGGTCATGAATGGTGCCACTCCTCTGATTCAAGACATGGTATGTTCCATCAGGCTATATGTGCATGGTTCTGTTTTCCATTGTTCTAACTCTTCCCTTCCATGGACCAGATTTGACCCCAACACCACAACCCACCACATTTGACATTAACAATGGTCAAGTCATGGGACCATGAGCCCACCACTGCAGTATCTAATCCCTGACTCCCCACAACCTCTTACCCTGTTCATCTCCTATGAACCTACCTCCATCTATACTGTTGCATTCATCTGATACAGTATTCTTCTCCACTTGAACAAGTGATTATGAATGTGTCTTGTCAATATGGTGATGTCCGATGCACACTATGGCCAGTCCAAGTACTGCCCTACAAACCTGGGTGTGATACTCCATGCAAAATGCTATTCTGTGTTGTCTATGTCAGGGTCCTTTTTTGTTGTCACAGAAATGATGCCAGGAGTTTTTACATTGAAATTACTAATAACAGACAGATCACCTGTAAAAAACATTTAGCTTATAATTGCAAATTGTTTTCCCCCTCCCCCACCCTATGCTTGTGGTGTTGTTATAGTTAGTGGCTTTGCATTTGCCCACCCTTACTGTAAATTTGATCTGCGACACACCTCCCAGTCTGGTGTTCACTCTACTTAAACAGAAAGCACATTTGAGAAGGCCAACCCACTTAGGTTCTTAACCTTGATTTTTTTTCTTCTGCTCCTTCTTCATCTCTCCTTGCACTTTACTAAAAAATACAATTGCACTTTAATTTGCTTTTGTATATTCTTAAAAGTACTCAGTTGTATTTATTCTGCTCCATTTATTACTGCTTGGTAGTAGCCTGATTAAATTGCAACTGTTATTCTAAGCCTTTTGGCTGAAGCACTTGGGCTCTAGACCAGTTGTTTTACATTAAGAAGGTTTCTGGTCTGCACTGTTGTGGCATGACAGGTAGCTTACATCCTTCTAAGTTAGGAATTGCTGATTGAAGGCTCAGTGTCTGTTATTCTGAAAGTGCATTAGTTCTGGTTAAAGCACTTGGACTTCAGGCCAGTTATTTTTCATTAAGAAGGTTTGTGAGCTGCACTCTTGTGGGAGGAGAGGCTAGATTCTGCCCTTCTGAGCTGGGAATTTCTGGTTAAAGGCTTATTGTGCCTGCTTATTTGAACTGTTTCTTTCTGAAATTGGTGTGCCTTGTTTGCTGTAGCCTAGACTAGATTCAGACATCCTGAATCTAGCTTTGTTTGTATAACTTGAGCACTAATCTTGGCCATTTATTTTGGAGAAGGTACCCCTGCACCTTAGTGGTAGGAGTGTGCAGTTAGAACTTGTCTGATTGAAGACTGCTGGAACAGGGATCAGTTTTGAGCTTTTTTACTGGTTAAGTGGGTAATTTGTTTAAATCAGTTTGCTTGTTTTCTATTGTTATATAAAAAATGCACTTTATTCATCTGATTTTACAGTATTTGTGTTTCTTCCTACTTTATTACTTTATTTTGCTTTTGCTGCTTGTTCTTAAAAGTACTTAATTGCATTTATTCTGCTCCATTTATTACTGCTTGTTAGTAGCCTGTTTAAATTGTAACTGTTATTCTAAGCCTTTGGTTGAAGTACTTGGGCTTCAGACCAGTTGTTTTACATTAAGAAGGTTTGTGGTCTGCACTGTTATGGTAGGACAGGTAGCTTACATCCTTCTAAGTTGGGAGTTGCTGATTGTAGGCTGTCTGTTATTTTAAAAGTGTATTAGTTCTGGTTTAAGCACTTGGGCTTCGGGCCAGTTATTTTACATTAAGAAGGTGCGGTCTGCACTCTTGTGGGAGGAAAGGGTAGATTCTGCCCTTCTGAGCTGGGAGTTTCTGGTTAAAGACTTATTGTGCCTGCTTATTTGAACTGCTTCTTTCTGAAATTGGTACACCTTGTTTGTTGTAGCATAGACTAAATTCAGACCTGCTGAATCTAGCTTTGGTTGTATTACTTGAGCACTAATCCAAACCATCTTTTTTGGAGAAGGTTCCCCTGCACGCTAGAGGCAGGAGTGTGCAGTTAGAAGTTGTCTGATTGAAGACTGCTGGAATGGGGCTCAGTTTGGTGGTGCTGCGGTAGCGTTGTCACCTCACAGTTAGACGTTGCCCATTCGATTCTCAGTTAGAGCGTCTTCTGTGTGGCGACAGGTGTTCCTTCATTGAAGGTTGTGCGTTAGGCCCGGCAAGCCAGCATGTAAAACTCTACTGCCAATCATTAGCGGACCGGAGTTCTGCTGTGGTGACCCCTAACTGGGAAAAACCAAAAGACACAAAAAATTAGTTAATTTGTTTAAATCAGTTTGCTCATTTGCTACTGTTATATATATAAATATATATATATATATATATATATATATATATATATATATATATATATACACACACATACACACATACACACACACTTTATGCATGGCTGCATAGCTAGGGTTAAACTGTTCCTGGTGCCATAAAGCCTGCTCTTTAAATTTTCCCTTACAACTAGCCATTTTTTTTAGTTTTAAGACTCAAATCTGTTCCTTTGAGCTCAGCACTTGTTCAGAACTCATTGTAAGCACTAAATAAGCTACAAATTACTACAGCACTCAACCTTCCTCACTTGTCTAGAGGAAAACAGTTTTTAGTACTTAATAAATAAGCACCTATCCAGGCATGTCTAAGTGTCAGCTCCTGGTGTTTTCTCCTGTCTATCCGATAAATCTGGGTGTCTCGGGGCAATGCAGCAATTGCCTCATGTACACAGACAACCCTCTCCTCCTACCACCCAACACTACAACCTGTGAGAGATGCACTTATATAGCCAAACTGGAAGCAAAGCTCTCTTCACCCAAGACTGGAATAGACAGTCAAGAGGAGATGGTAAACACTTGCACCACACCACACTCATCACATAGTACCCCAAAACCTACACCACCAAAACAGACACATAGAAACACAAAACACACACCTACATTCTTTGAGGCTCTCAATAAAAATCTGCTCAAGCAACAGAGACCTCCAAAGCAGAAACACAAGTAACCTCCACCCCCCCAACATAACCCAAATGACACATAGCCCACAAAGTTAGTGTGCCACTCAACCACAGCACATAAGGCATAACAACGTACCCAACACTCTAGTCATAGGTGGCTCTATAGTCAGGCACACTGATGTTCCACTCACCAGGCTAAACAAGGAGATAGTTACGGTCAGCTGCCTGTCGGGATCCAGGATGCACCGCATAATGCAAGCACTCAGGTCACTCCACAACAAGTACAAATATTACTCTGTCATTGTCCATGTTGGTGTGAATGACCTGAGATGTACCTCCCTAAACTATTTGAAAAGAGACATGGAGGAGCTGTCCGATCTTGTAACCCAGGCAGGTATGACCCTAGCCCAGAGTAGCATCCTGCCATCACCCAGAATGATACCACAGTAGAAGGACAAAATGATTGACTTCAACAATTGGCTAAGCTTCTGGTCATGCTAAGGGGATACAGTATCTGTCTGCCTGGGATGACGCGATCGACAGACCACGATGCTTTGCCAGAGATGGCCTACACCTGTCGCCCTTTGGGATTCCAGATACTGGCTAAGGCTCTTTCCACCCTTATAGTGCCTTTTTTAGGCAAGGTTCAAATGACAAATTCGCCACTGTAACAGGTACAAGCAAGCAAAATCTGAGGGTAATGCTACTCAATGCTAGAAGTCTAATCCTCAAAATGCATTCACTTGAGGCACTCCTTAAAATGGAGAACATCGACATCTGTGCAGTGTCAGAGACTTGTTTCAAGGCTCCAGAGAGCACTCCTGCATTACCAGGCAATAATTCATACCATGCCTTTCGGCCACCTTGTGAAGATTGGGTGAAGGGTGCCAGCCTAGCCAGATTTTGGAGATAATTCTGTCATCTCTAAATATTAATATAAACTACAGGTTGTTGTCTTAAATGGTAAAAATAGTGTTACATATGGAACTGGAAGATAATGTAACAACAGTGCACTCTACTGACCAAGTAAAGCATGTTGTGACCCTTTGATGTTAAAACTCGGAGCCAGCAAGTCTAGAGTGAGGCATCCTGCCTATTGTTCTAAGGCCAGAGTTAATGGCCAGAATTTGCATGCATAAATGTCCTTTATTGCTCTTGTTTCTGCCCAGAGGTAAAGAATGTAAATGTAGTTTCTGTTAGCCTGCGAACCCAGGGAAGTATGAAGAATGATGTAATGTGAACCAGGAATGTGATTTTAAAAAATATAGAGAATCAGAGAGCATTAAGCATTTTTCTCTTGACCATCCAACTCACCAGCACTGTCTTGCTCTATATGTAAGTTTATCTTAGATTTGTGTTTTCTCTTAGAAATAGCAAGAAACTAGAAATATTAGATTAAGTGTTTTTCTGTGATGTCAGAATTGTACTACTGAATTATTTTAAGTATTTCTCTGTGATCTCTGAACTCTTGACTAGCACTGTGTAGTAAAAAGTATTGTCTTGTGTTTTGACTATTTGTTATTAAATATTTTTAAACCCTTTCAACTGTGGTGGTTTTTGTAGAGATAATTTAAGCTCTTTAGAGTACTTGCATGCCTTTGGTAAATTTGTACAAAGCCACTCCAATAGCTTTAGCCCTGGGCTATACTACTAATTGGATAATAATATTGCACAGTACTAATTAGATACCATTTTAAGGGCCTTTGAGTAGCTGATACATATTAGTGGGTGGTGGCAGCTGGTACTAGCGTATAGTCTGGGGAAAAAGGGGCACAGCTGGAGAACCTGTGTCAGCCTTCCCCAGGAGTGTTTGTGTGGTTGTATAAACTCTTCTCAAAGTGTGCATGTGCATGTGTGTCAGCTACTCAGGCAGGGACACGAAGCACTGGTTGGACAGAGAGGCTTCTGGAGGTTTTAGCTTGCCCACTAGGCTGAGATCTGGACCCTATAGCTGTGCCAGTGGGGAGGCTTATTGGGACCTGGAGAGCAAGAGAGCAACCAGCACCAGACTGACTGTGATCTCTGTGTGCCCGTAAGGGAAATTTCACTTTACTGTTTGTATTTGTTATCCTTTCCTCCTATATGACATGCTCCTCACTAGTTTTAGTGATGAGGATTGAGGCTTCTTGACTGCTGGGCCTGGGCACGGGCATCACATATTAATTGTTTGGCAGTGGTGGGATATCCACACCATATATTAATTGGTTGGCAAATATTAATTGGCTTGTAGTGGTGTCGGTAGAGTGAATTCCTGTAGCTTGTGTACAGTGAGCTTTGAAGGTGTTTTGTACTCTAAATCAACAACACAGTGAATACTCACAGTTCAGATCCCAATTGTGTTATTTCTTTTGTTAGCTTAGTTAGTCAGGGTGAGCAGGCAACATGTCAGCAGAGGAGTATGGAAAGCTGACAAAGAGCCAGCTGGCAGAGATGTGCCAGGCTAGGGGACTGGTGCATGCAGACCTGATAGCAGCCTTGGTTACAACTGCATCAGAAAACAGCAACCAGGAGGGCAATCAAACTGGCAGTGGAGATATAATACCCTCAGAGAATGGACAGCTCAACCTTTCTGCAGAGGACATAAAAATCAATCTGGAGCTAAAAAGACTTGAGTTGGAGGCCAGGCATTTGGAGACAGAAGCAGCTGAGAGACTGAGGAGTCTACAGGCTGAGGAGAATGAGAAACTGCTATGCCTGGAAGATGAGGAAAAGGAGAGGCAGAGGCAGCATGAGAAGGAGATGCTGACTCTTTACCAGAGTCATGGAGGTAATGGGGAAGGGAGTAACTGGACCCCAAAAGCACACCAGGTCAGTAAATTTCTTCCGCAGTTTAAAGAGGAGGATAATTTTGATAGTTTCATTCATATGTTTGAGAGGGTATGCAAACAGTATGGTGTTGACCAAAGGCTCTGGGTATGGTTCCTGACCCCCTTACTCCATGGTAAAGCTGTAACTGTTTTGTCAAAAATGTCTGTCATTGCATGTTTTGATTATACTGCTGTTAAAAAATCACTTGTTAGAATTGTTTAAGCTAACACCTGAAATGTATAGGAAAAGGTTTCATAAGCATAGGTGCAAGGCAGATGAAACAGTGTGTGAATATGTTGCTGAACTGAGCACTTATTTCCATAGGTAGGTGAGTGGATGTCAGGTCACCACGTTTGAAGGGCAGGGAGACCTTTTGGTGAGGGAACAAGCCATTAGCACTTTGTCTGAGGACATGAGGATCTGGTTAGCTGATAGACAATGTGCTACTTCAGATGAGTTGGGGAAGAAGGGAGACCTATTTCTAGCAAGCATGGCACCCTGCACAGGAAAGGGACCCCTAGTACTGCTCATGGGACTAAAGGAACCCATGGTGGGCAGCACAGACTGCCCAAACAGAATCTGCCAGTAGCAGTGGAAGCCACTAGTCCAGGTACCAGTCCAGGACCTAGAGTTAAATGTTTTGAATGCAACCAGTAGGGCCATGTGGCATACAGATGTCCACAGAGGCAAAGTGGGGAACAAAAGCTGAGGGAGACAGTAAGTGGAAAAGATAAAATGCCAATAGTAGGTTGTCTTGAGATAACAGGGGTACCCAACTACCATCCTGCAGATGTCCTGATAGGGAAGGATTTGGATGAGGCAGTACCATGTGCTTATGCAGTTGCAAACAGTCAGGCTAGAAGACAAGCATGTGGGTCTGGTAGCCTGGGGGAGACCCAGACAGACTGCATACTTGCAGCCAAGAATGGTGAGGTGGTTACTTCAGGGAGGGAGCTACTCTGTAGCAGTGAGACTGAATGTGAGCCACAGCTGCTTGTGGTTACTGATGGTCCCTTGGACAGAGTGACTGCAAAGGTAGAGGTGGGTAGTAGTACCCAGGCTGACAGTGAGGCACCACTGTCAGAGAATGCCAGACTTCCTGTGGAAGGGGAGCTGGGAAGGGTTACAAGGAGAAGGTTGAGACAAGCTCAGCTCTCAGACCCTACATTGCAATACCTGAGGCAGGTAGCTAGGGAGGCACCTGATTCTCAAGGAAAGGGGGAATCTGTATACTGGGACAAAGGGTTACTATATAGAGAGTGGACCCATGAGGGAGGACTAGAAGGTGAAAGAGTACAGCAGTTGGCAGTGCCTAGAGCCTACCATCTGGCGCTTCTAGCCATAGCCCATGATATTCTCTTTGCAGGTCATATGGGCATAAAATGTACAAAGAGGCATATTATGCAGAACTTCTATTGGCCTGGAATTGCCAGAGATGTAACAGGATACTGCAGCATCTGTGAGCAGTGCCGAAAGGTAGGCAAGGCAGGAGACAAGGTGAGAGCTCCTTTGATGCCTTTGCCTGTGATTGAGGAGACATTTCAGAGGGTAGCTATGGATATTGTGGGTCATCTGAGTACCCCAAGTTCCACAGGGAAAAAGTATATCCTAGTGATAGCGGATTATGGTACACGATACCCTGAGGCAGTGGCTTTGTCATCCATTGAGGCAGAGAAAGTGGCAAATGCTTTGTTAGAGATTTTCAGCAGGGTAGGTTTCCCAAAAAAATACTGACTGACAGAGGAGCCAATTTCATGTCAGACCTGCTGGCTTGTCTGTGGAAGTCCTGTGGGGTGAAGCACATGAAGACCACCCCCTACCATCCCCAGACTAATGGTCTTGTTGAGAGGTTAAACTCTACAATCAAGTCCATGCTACTGGCATTTGCAGAACAGTTTAAGAGGGAGTAGGACAAATATGTGCCCCATCTATTGTTTGCTTACAGAAAAGTTCCCCAGGAATCCACAGGTTTTTCACCCTTTGAGTTGCTGTATGGGCATAGAGTGAGGGGACCTCTAGATTTAATGTGAGATGAGTGGGAAGGTGAGTGCAAGTCTCACAAGGGGTCTGTTGTAGCATACGTCCTAAACCTCAGGACAAGGCTCAGGGAACTCATGGGCTTGATCCAGGAGAATCTGGAAGAAGCCCAACAACAGAAAAAGGTGTGGTATGACAGGAATGCTCAAGCTAAAGAGTATGCTGTGGGGCAGCAGGTAATGGTTCTTATTCCTGTCAGACACAACAAACTGCAAGCAGCTTGGGAGGGACCCTACAAGGTGGTAACAAAGGTAAGTGATGTTAACTACATGGTGGAATTGCTAGGCAGACGGCAGGGGCACAAATTGTACCATGTTAACTTGATGAAACCTTACCATGATAGGAAGGCCCTTGTGCTGAGCATTTGCGGTGGATTTCAGGAGGAATCTGAAGGAGATCTGGGGACTGATCTCTTCAGTGAGGCTCAGGCTGAAACCTCAGTGGAAGGGGTAGCAATGTCCCAGCAGCTATATCCTACCCAGGTTTGAGAAATCAGAGCAGTGTTGCAGGAATTTGGGGACATGTTCACTGAGAAACCAGGGTGCACCCACTTGGGGAAGCACCAGGTGGACACAGGACCCCAAAGGTCTATTAGGCAGGCCCCTTATAGAGTGCCTGAGAGAGTCAAACAGACTCTGAGGGAGGAGGTACAGGAGATGGTGGAACTAGGGGCGATTCAACAGTCCAACAGTTTTTGGGCCTCCCCAGTGGTGCTGGTGCCAAAGAAGGATGGCAGCACCCAGTTCTGTGTGGACTACAGGAAATTAAATAGTCACACAGAGTCGGATGCTTACCCCATGCTTAGGACTGATGAGGCCCTAGAGCAGCTGGGTGGGGCTAAGTATCTTACAACTATTGATCTTACAAGGGTTACTGGCAGGTGCCCTTGACTCCCAGTGCTAGGGAGAAGTCAGCCTTTATGACTCCTTTTGGCGTGTATGAGTTCACAAAGATGCCCTTTGGGATGAAGAATGCCCCAGTAACTTTCCAGAGGCAGGTAGATCATATCCTAGGAGGAGCAGGAGGGTTTGTCCTTGCTTACCTAGATGATATTGCCATCTACAGCCATTCCTGGCCACAGCACCTTCAGCATGTCAGGGAGGTGCTGGGCAGACTACAGAGGGCAGGGTTGACCATTAAGCCAAGGAAATGTCAGGTGGGTATGGCAGAGGTCTCCTACCTAGGACATAGAGTGGGGAGTGGTAAGATAAGGCCAGAACCTGCCAAAGTGGAAGCCATTCAGGCATGGCCTACACCTGTTACTAAAAAGCAGGTGAGGGCATTTTTAGGGACAGCAGGGTATTACAGAAAGTTTGTCCCCAGTTACAGTACCATAGCTGCTCATCTCACAGACCTGACAAGGAAGAACAGGCCAGATAAGGTAGTATGGACCCCAGCATGTGAGCAGGCATTCCAGATGCTTAAAGAAGCTTTGGGAGGACCCCCCCCCCATGTTAGCCAGTCCAGATTACAGCAAATAATTTGTTGTGCAGTTGGATGCTTCAAACCATGGGGTAGGGGCTGTATTAGCCAGATTTCTTCAGAGGGGGAAGAGCACCCAGTGGTTTATCTCAGTCGTAGGCTCCAACCCAGGGAGAAATGCTCTGCACCTGTAGAGGAGGAATGTCTAGCCCTAGTGTGGGCACTGCAAAAACTTCAGCCTTATCTGTATGGAAGGAAATTCACTATTATGACAGATCACAACCCTGTAATATGGTTAAACAGAGCCAGCCAGCAAAATGCCAAGTTGCTAAGATGGAGCCTGGGGTTGCAAGCATATGATATGTCCATGCAGCACCGCAGTGGGATTAGCAATGCCAATGCAGATGGGATCTCAAGACAAGGAACAGGGTAAGTATACTCAGATAGACCTAATTCTCTCAAGAAGCGTTTCTTAAGGGTCACTTGAAAAACTAGCTTGCGTTCTCCAGGGGGGAAGATACCTTAAAACAATAGCAAGAATTCCTTCATCTAGACTGGCTGGAGCCGACTTTAGTGTGAAGCCCGTGCCATGGCCCACCAGTTAAGGAGCCTCAATCCTCAGCACTAACAACAGTGAGGAGCGTCTCATATAGGAGGAAAGGCTAACAAATACACACAGTAAAATGCAATTTCCCTTAAGAGCACACAGAGATCACAGTCAGTTTGAGGCTAGTCGCTCCCTTGCTCTCCAGGTATCCAATAAGCCTTCCCACTGGCACAGCTATAAGGTCCAGATCTCAGCCTAGTGGGCAAGCTAAAACCTCCAGCACCCTCTCTGTCCAACCAGTGCTTCGTGTTCCTGCCTGAGTAGCTGACACACATGCACACACACACACTTTGAGAAGAGTTTATACAACCACACAGACACTCCTGGGGAAGGCTGGCACAGATTCTCCAGCTGTGCCCCTTTTCCCAGACTATACAGTAGTACCAGCTGCCACCACCGACTAATATTTATCAGCTACTCAAAGTCCCTTAAAGGGGTGTCCAATTATTACTGTGCAATATTATTATCCGATTGGTAGTATAGCCCAGGGTTAAGCTATTGGAGTGGCTTTGTACAATTTTACCAAAGGCATGCAAGTACTCTGTTGTTGTCTTTTAGCTTTTCCTGGTTAGGGGTCGCCACAGCAGAACTCTGGTCCACTAATGATTGGCAGTAGATTTTCATGAACATCGAGGTGCCAGCTCGACATTCAACCTTCAATGAAGGCACTCCCATTTATGCATGTCTTTTGAACGCCCACCCAAATGCGGGGAGGACATGCAAACTCCACACAGAAGGCACTCCCCGCACTCCAGCCGAGAATCGAACGGGAGAACCTCTTGCTGTGAGGCAACAACACTACCGCTGCACCACCACAGAAGTAAAGGCATGCAAGCACTCTAAAGAGCTTTAATTATCTCTACAAAAACCACCACAGTTAAAAGGGTTTAAAAATATTTAATAACAAATAGTCAAAATACAAGACAATACATTGTACTACACAGTGCTAGTCAAGAGTTCAGAGATCACAGAGAAATACTTAAAATAATTCAGTAGTACACTTCTGACATCACAAAAACACGTAGTCTAATCTTTCTAGTTTCTAGCTATTTCCAAGAGAAAACACAAATCTAAGATAAACTTACATACAGAGCAAGACAGTGCTTGTGAGTTGGATGGTCAGGACAAAAATGCTTAATGCTCTCTGATTCTTTTTGTTTTTTAAAATCACATTCCTGATTCACATTACACCATTCTTCACACTTCCCTGGGTTCCCAGGATAACAGAAACTACATTTACATTCTTTACCTCTGGGCAGAAACCAGAGCAATAAAGGACATTTATGCATGCAAATTCTGGCCATTAACTCTGGCCTTAAAACAATAGGTAGATGCCTCACTCTAGACTTACTGGCTCCGAGTTTTAACATCAAAGGGTCACAACATGCTTTACTTGGTCAGTAGAGTGCACTGTTGTTACATTATCTTCCAGTTCCACATGTAACACTATTTTTACCATTTAAGACAACAACCTGTGGTTAATATTAATATTTACAGATGACAGAATTATCTCCAAAATTCTATCTGGCTAGGCTGGCAGCCTTCACCCAATCTTCACACACCTAACCTGGACCGAAACACTAAAGGTGGAGGTGTGTCCATATTCATTAAGAATATCCACACCTCCAGGCTAGTTGCTCAGCATAATGCTTCTGAGATTATCCAAGTGCAACTAACTCTGGGCAAGACTGCAATCCAAATTGTAACTTGCTACAGATCCCCCACCATGCCCCAGGATTCCCACTCCTCATTTCCTGATACACTGGAAAATATTAGGATACAACCCAAGACCCTCATAATGGGCAATTTCAACTACCCCACTATTAACTGGGAAAACTACTCATGTACCAACTCTTTTCTCAACGTTTTCTGGAATGCATAAATTCCAACACCTTGAATCAACTTATCCACACCCCCACCAGGGGCAGTAATATCCTAGACCTGGTCATTAACAACATGGGAGACCGATGTTCCACTCCAGAGGTCAATTCCTCGTTGGTCAGATCCGACCACAAGCTAATCACCCTAGACATTCACATCCCGCCCCCACCCCCAATTAAAGAAACCACCATAAAAAAATTCTCCAAAGCCAACTTCACGCTTCTTAAGACAAAAGTGACAAACTTCATGACACGCATGCAGACATACAATAGAGGTACGACTGCTGAATCCTACACAAATGCACCTTATAAGCATTTACAAGAGTGCATGGATCGTGCTATCCCTAACAGAACCAAGATGCTATCCTCCAAAAAAAGGAAGCCAATCTGGTCATCCCCTGCCATAAACAAACTCTAGGACAGAAGAAAGAAACTTTTGCAAAAAAGAGTAAAATCCCATGATTGGAGGAACTCCCTGGTCAGCCTCAGTAAGAAACTGAGATCCCTCATAAAATCCTCCAAAGCCAGTTACGAAAACAAAATTGCCACTGATTCTAAAGACAACCACAAAGCATTCTATAGCTATGTCAAGAATCTCAATGGCAACATTTAGATCTGCTTTGAGTTACAGCGCAATGGCACTAAATATACAGAATCAACTGATATTGCCAACATCCTGGCAGATAGGTTCAGTGCTAACTTTACCCCTCTCTCACCCCCTACAGGGCCCATCTCTATACTGGAAGAATGCAAAGTTCCTGTAATTACAGCTGCACAGGTATAAAACACACTCTCCAAAGCCAAGAACACAGCATCCATGGGATCTGACAACATCCCAGGCTGCGTTGTACATGAACTAAAGAATGAAATGGCACCTCACCTAAGCACCATGTACAATCATAGCCTCACCTCAGGCTTTGTGCCCACTTAATGGTGCACAGCGATGGTTATCCCACTCCACAAAGGGGGAGCCACCACGGACTCCGGGAACTACCATCCCGTTATCCTAACGAGCCTGGTCTGCAAGGCCATGGAACATATCATCATGGAACATATAAACAAAGACATTGGTAATCTCCAAACTCTGGACCCCACCCAGTTCGGGTTTGTAAAAGGCAGATCATGTCTCATAAACCTGATAGACTTCTTTGAAGCAGTCACCAAAGCTGTAGATGAGAGTAAGGTGGTTCACACAGCCAATCTAGATCTCACCAAGGCTTTTGATACCATCCCCCACTCTGTAATTATAGATAAACTCACTAAACTAGGTATAAATCCCTATGTCACAAGATGGATTGCCAACTGGCTCACTGACAGAACCCACACTGAAAGTAGCAGACTCCAAATCCGACTTCAGACCAGTGAGAAGTGGAGTACCACAGGGTTCAGTCCTGGGTCCTCTCCTGTTTGGTATCTACTTTTCTGAAGTACAGGCTAACACGGAAGGTCTTTAGCTAATGAAGTTCACAGATGACTGCAAACTAGGAGCCATAATCAAAACTCCTAACGATGTGGACATCCTACAAAAGGGCCTCACTGAGACAGATGCCTAGTATCAAAGCCATGGCCTCAAGCTCAATGCCAAAAAGTGTATTGTCATCCCCTTTGGTAAAAACTCTGTACCCATGAGCTACCACATAGATGGTAGTCTACTTAACACAAAAAGTGTGATTAGAGACCTTGGGACACAAGTGGATAGTAGTCTCTCCTTTTATAATCACATCACCACAGTAGTCAGGAAATCCTTCTACGTGGCACACCTCATCACAAAAGGTTTCTCATCCAGGAAAAAGAGTTAATTGTTCCACTCTAGTCTTCACTCATTAGACCCATTATAGAGTACAACACCCCTTTTGGTATGTACTTCACAGGACATCTACAACAACTGGAAAGGCCGCAGAAATACCTCACAAAGAGGATTACTGGCCTCAAACAGATACCCTATGCAGACCATATCAAAAAACTCCAGCTTTACTCTGTTGCATATCACCTACTCAGAGGCAGTCTCTGCCTAACATACAAAGCTATGTCAAACCCAGAGCTGTTGGACGTACTCCACTTAAAGAAATCCCAATCACTCTGAGCTACATGCTCTAGGGACCTAAACCTTGTCACCACAATAAACAGAACATGCTGGCGGGATAGATTCCTGTCCCAGAGACTTCCCATACTTCCAAACTACCTATCTATATCAAAGAAATCTACTCATTAGCACTCTTCAAGAAAAATCTTGATGACTGGATGGGAAATAGGAAATTCACCCCAGGGATCACATCTGTGGCTCTGCTCGACAGGGGCACAGGAAAATAATGTTACTGGGTGGCGAAAGCCAGGGTACCTTTTTGGCTAGACTTATATAGGCTCTAGGGCCAATAGCTTAGTGCCTGCTTATGAACCTATGAAAAACCCATGGGTATGGCATGGATTCTAAAATTCCACAGTAGGTAATTTAATAACAGAGATAATACTATAATTAAAAGGACGAGATCCTGATTTTCTATATTTCCAGTCTCTAGACAAAGTTTAAGTAGTATCACACACTCAGAGGGATAATGGATGGCCAACAGTGGGTAACTAAAACAGCAATTAATGGCAGGCATGTTTATGGTGGGATTTACTCATGACATGAAACATTTCTCATGAGGGCAATTCCGAGGTAGCCATGAAACTCTCAAGCCATAAGTGAATAATTCTCGCCATAAACAACATCCCCTGTACCATAGATTATTGCTGTTATACAGTTTTAATTATTTATAAAGAATGTTATATCACTATAGCTTCAAATCCATATGGATATTTCAAGAACTAGGGACTCTTTAGACTTCACAGAGCCAACTCCCAATTTCCTATCTTCAGAGGTCTCCATGCTTTGGTGACACCCTGGTGTGACCTACGCTAACAAGGTCTCCCTTTCCTGGACACCCCTACACAGGGGGTGGACTACTGCCCCTCTGCAGCTGTTAAGGGGTCCAAACTACTGTGCATACCTGAGTGGGACAGGCCAGGAAAGGACCCATCATATTGCAATTTCACAGTGGAGATTTTTTTCTTATGCCATATCTCCCTACTGATGTGCTTGGCTTATGTCATGAGAGGGGCACATTGGTCATATAGGAAACACCCCCAGATCTGCAGTGACACCTGTCTTAAATACCAACCTCTCTGTATTGTAGTTCTGGTTTACTGACATCTCAGTGATCTAACCACTGCTGTTTGTGCTGTGCCAAAGTTCCTCAAGCATGTCCCCACTCTCTCCCCTGGAATGCCTAAGCAGGCACCATCTTGCCTTTCCTTTTCCTTCCTGCTAGGTCCAGTGGGTGCCTTACCCACAAATCAAGCTTGAGTTTCCTGGGTCACAGTTAGGGCATTATACCTGTATGCTAACACAGCTGGGTACAGTGCAGGCCATTATCATTATGTGCCAACAGAGATGGGTGTAGTGCAGTTATATATTTACTAAAAAGGACCATTTCATGAGGTATGTCTGTTTTCAGTCAGTGTGTTTCTTACAAGACGCCCCCTAAATGAAGCAGTTGCAAACATTGGTAAGCCAGGCAAGAGAGTTTTCGTATGTTTAACAGGCACTTTATTTATGTCATAAGCCTTCATGGTGTAATAAAATCACTGCCAGAAAACTACACAGAGGCAAAGATCATTGCAAGAAAAATGTCACCTGATATCTCTAATAGTTGACAGATAGTTAGCAAGTGCTTAAAAATGCACTTGCTTGTTTACTTCTTTATCATAAATACAAATGCAGTAATGGAGCCAATCCCAGTGCTTGCTAGTGGAGTTAATTGGCAGAATGGTCTAACCATCCATGACTGGTACATTTCTATCATCATCACAATTTTTTGGGGCTAATCAGAGTCTTACAGTTTACTCATGGTGTGATGTCCAGATAAAATCCCACTGGACTGTCAACAATAAAATATGACATCCCTTACTATCTTGGGTCAGTAACTAAGGAGCTTCAATCCTCACTACTGACTCCAATGTGAGACTGTAACTTAAACAGGAGTAATATTTCACAATTTTTCCCTAAGAGCACAACAGGAATACACTCAATAATCTGGGACTGGACTGCATACTTCTGTCCACCCCTAATGTAACTCCTTATTACACATTTCAGAGCAATGTGTCCCAGTTTACGACCTCGGATACACTCACATTCAAAGTAAATTTAAAGGACCACTATGGGGAAAAAAAAGAAAAAACATATATTTTGTAACTGTTCCATAAGTTTGGCTCATTTCAAACCAGCATGTGCCAGACAGGTTAAAAGTACTTTGAGTTATTGTTAGCAGCTTTGTTTGCGAGGTGCCAGTACAGATCAACGTTGAGTCATCTGCATACAGTGTGGAGGTCATTAATAAAAATAGAAAATAGAAGTGGACCCAGAATAGACCCCTGGGGGATACCTAGGGTGTTAGGTAGGAAGTTTGAGAGGTTGTTCTGCCATAAGACAGATTGTTGTCTATTGTACAGGTAGGATTCGAACCACCGGAGAGAGTGATTGCATAGAGACATTGTTGCCATGGTGTTAATGAGAAGATGGTGGTTAACCATATCCAAAGAATTGGACAGGTGCAAGAAAAGAGCTGAGGATAGCTTGTTGTTGTTCCTGTTATAGTTTATTGCATTTGAGAAGGTGAGGAGAGCTGTGGTAGTACTATGATTTGGCCTGAAGTCATGCTGAGAGTTAGCCAGAAGGTTGTTTTGGGTTAGAAAGTACAGAAGTTGTTTGGACACATTTTCCATAGTTTTGCCAGAGGTGACAGGATGGCTATGGCTATGGGTATGTAATTAGATAATTCAGTATAGTTGCCACCTTTATGGAGGGGTATGACATGAGATATTTTCCAGATATTGAGAAGAGAGGCTTCTGATATGAACCGGTTAATTAGAATGGAAAAGGGGTATGCTATGGTATCAGCAGCTTGATGAAAATATTAAGCAGGGAGAAGGTCAGTAGCTAGGGTAGTAGGTTTTAATGTTTTGAACAGTGAATGAAAGATGTAGAGACTGGTTGGAAGCTGAAGGTGGGCTGGGTACTGAGAGTGTTGTCCAGTGGGTTAGAGGAGTTAAAGGGCAATTGACTAGCGAGGGCTTGAATAGTTTCAGTAAAGAAATTATTAAAGTTGTTAGCGATATCCACTGGCAGTTTATTAGTAGAGGCTGAGAGAGGTGGAGTGGTGGTTTGACCTAGGTGCAGTAATTTATTTATCCCTGCCCAGAATATTTGGGGGTTATTTTGGTTTCCTTGTTAGAGATGGAAGTAGTAGTTTTTTTTATCTAATAGAATGTATCGTTTAGTCTCATTTCTTAGTTGTCTAAATTTGGTTTCATTTAGAGGGTCTTTTGTAGCACACCATGTTGCCAATGCTTTGTTTTGGACTATGATTTTTGATTTGGTTTCTTTAGAGAGCCACGGTGCAGCATTTGTCTTTACCCTAGTAGAACGAATGGGAGCATGAAAATTGAGGATGGTGAGGAATTTATTGTTAAAGTAGGCAACAGCTTTGTGTAGGGGCAAGTGTTTTAGGGCAGAACAGTTGCATATCTTAAGTTCATCCTGGAACTTACTAGGATTAAAGCATTTATTATTTCTTATTGTTCTATACATCAGCTGATGGGAGGTGTTTGATATGTGCTTGCAGATAAAGGTGAGAAAGTGATCACTGAGGTCATGGGGGATGGCCCCCGATGTAAACATTTGGGGTTGGCTATTGATTAGTATCCAGTCATGTATACTATCCTTTTGGTTATGTTTCCCTATCCTGGTGGGGGTGGATATGATCTGTGTGAATCCATACAGGTTTACATGGGTGGTTGGAGATTGAGAGGAACAAGTATTCCAATCAATGTTAAGGTCTCCAAGTACAATGGTTTCTTGTGGGTAGCTATTAGCTAACCAATGGAGGATGTCTTCTAGGGTATTAGTAGTATTCCCTGGTGGAATGTACACACAGACTATATTCATACATTTTTTTTGTTAATTTGGAACTTGGTAGCAATTATTTCTGCTTTATTAACCTGGGGTGGTTGAATGGGGACTGTGGTAACATTTAGTGTAGATTTGAAGAGTACAGCTACCCCCCTTCCTAGTAGAATGATCAAGTCTAAGTATATTATACCCAGGTGGTACAACTTCATTATCTGGAGTTGATGGTTTCAGCCAGGTTTCAGTTAGACATAAAATATCAGGGGAATGGACTTGTAGGAGGGTGTGTAGATTAGGTTCTTTGTTATTTATGCTACGAATATTTAGATGGCAGACCAGGAGGGAGTTGGGGGACTTGTTAATAGATAGTGATTCATTTGGGTTAGTTGCAAATGAAGTTGCACTATGTAGGGTGGCAGGGCCAGGGTTTGGGTGAATATCTCCATCCATTGTGAGGTTATAACCTGTAGTTTCTATAAGCTTCAGGATTTTGGTTATAAGTTTTTGACAGTGTTTAGATTTTGCGGTGATATATCTCTGTGTAATAGGCTGATAGTGTTCTAGCGGTTAAGGAGTTAGTTATAGTAGTAACCAGTGGGTAGCCTGTCATGTTCGATACATCTGGTATGGTTTGAGATTTTGGGTGATAAAATCCTAGGTAAGGCTGATTTTTATAAGTGGAGAGAAAATATGGAGTTAACAAGAGGGATAGCAGAGAGAATAGTGACATTGCTTTGGATGGTAACATATTTAGGGATAGGTTAGTGTTACTGGTTTAGGGCCCTAAGGATCTTGTGGTAGGATATTAACTACTGGGAGGAGGGGTGGAAGCTGGAATAGTGTAAGCAATACACTAATGACTGGTTCAGATAGAAGAAAATGGAGGGGTGAGTGTGGGATGGGTTAACTGAGTAGAGGAGTATTGAATGGTTCAGCTGGAGTGGTGTGTGCTATTGTGGCTATAAAGCTAGCCACAGTGGGTGCGGGTGGAATTTGGGGGCAAGGAGAAGTGCAGAGCACGCTCGAGCACAGGGAGGGCAATCTAAGCAGGGCTTAACCAAACACAAGGAATCTGCAATCAAAGATAAGTATGTTTTCAACTGGAATCTATGTCTGAGTGTTAGAGAGCCAGAAAGGTACAAGGTATACCTGTTAACTGTAAGAATTCAGTTTATGCTTAATTTATGAGTGACTCGCTTGGCTAGAATCACTTGCATTAGAAGCTGAAGTTAAGTACAAACTTGCAGTACTGTATTTTATTTTTCTGTTAAGTGCAAACGTGCAGTTTTAAAAGTACTGTATTTTATTTTTCTGTTATGAAAAGTGTGCTGTGTGTCTCTCTGCAGTAAGAGGGGGTTGCAGTTTTTTCACTTCTTATTTGATATTTAACTCTTAGCCACAGAGCCAAGAATTCAATTTATGCTCATTTTCTGAGTGACTTGCTTGGCTACAATCACCTGCATTAGAAGCTGAAGTTAAGTGCAGACTTGCAGTAATATATTTTATTTTTCTGTTAAGTTCAAACTTGCAGTTTAAAAGTACTGTAGTTTATTTTTCTGTTCTGAATAGTGTGCTGTGCGTCTCTCTGCAGTTAGTTGCCCACCCACCCTCACTGTTCTTAGCTTGGTGGTAATGTTGGTGGCTCTGGAATTGCCCGCCCCTCCTGTAAATCATTATTTGAACACTCATCCTGGGTCCATCTCATTTGCTCACTTAACCAAGTACAGTGTGATCATATTCTAAGTCTAGTGTTCACTCTACTTAATACAGAGAGAAGATTTGAGAAGGCCAACCCACTTAGGTTCTTCCTTCTTCTCTCCAGTTCTTCCTTCCTCTTTCTGTGCACTTTACAAGCAAACAAAAAAAATAAATACAAAAATTGCACATTATTCATCGGCTTTTACTGTATTTGTGTCATCTTCTTTCGGCTGTTCCCGTTAGGGGTCGCCACAGCGGATCATCTGTTTCCATTTCTTCCTGTCCTCTGCATCTTGCTCTGTCACACCAACCACCTTCATGTCCTCTCTCACCACATCCATAAACCTTATCTTAGGCCTTCCTCTTTTCCTGTTACCTGGTAGCTTCATCCTTAGCATCTTTTTTTCCAATATACTCAGCATCCCTCCTCAGCACATGTACAAACCAACCTAATCTTGCCTCTCTGGCTTTTGTCTCCAAACCTTTGGACCTGGGCTGACCCTCTAATATACTTATTCCTAATCCTATCCACCCTCTTCACACCCCTAATGCAAATCTTAACATCTTTAACTCTGCCACATCCAGCTCTAACTCCTGCCTTTGTGTCAGTGCCACTGTCTACAACCCATATAACATAGCTGGTCTTACTATCCTCTTGTAGACCTTCCCTTTCACTCTTACTGGCACTTGTCTGTCACAAATCACTACTGATACTCTTCTCCACCCACTCCATCCTGACTGTACTCTCTTCTTCACCTCTCTTCCACACTCATCATTACTCTGAACTATTGATCCCGAGTAGTTAAACTCATCCACCTTCACCAGCTCTACTCCTTGCATCCTCACCATTCCTCTATCCTTCCTCTCATTCACACACATTCTGCCTTAGTCCTGCTGACCTTCATTCCTCTCTTCTCTAGAGCATATCTCCATCTCTCCAGGGTCTCCTCCACCTGTTCCCTACTCTCACTACAGATCACAAAATCACCGAACCCACAGACATTGCCAACATACTGGCAGACAGGTTCAGTGCAAACTTCACCCCCCCCCCCAAAAGGAGAGATAAATATCCCAGCGGAATGTAGCCCCCCCAGCATCTCAAATGCGCAGGTAAAAACTGCTCTCTCTAAAGCTAAGAACACAGCATCCATGGGACCGGATGGTGTCCCCGGCTGTGTGCTACACGAACTCAATGAGGAACTAAACCCGCACATAAGGCTGCTGTTTAATCTTAGCCTTACCACAGGATACGTGCCCAAGGAGTGGCGTACAGCAACTGTGGTCCCACTTCACAAAGGCGGTGCCTCTACAGACCCTGGAAATTACCGACCCATAAGCTTAACAAGCCTGATCTGCAAAGCTATGGAGAGGATCATAATGGAACTCATAAATAATGACATTGGGGACCTACAGACATTGGATCCGACCCAGTTTGGTATATAGTAGGCATGGAGTTAAAAAAACATTAATAAACATAACCAGCTAAGCCCAAGCACTGTTGAGTGAGCTAAGCTCCATGGTTAAGAAGCACCATGCTATATACCCCAGAGAGGATTAATGATTTACAGGCTATTCGTTAAGAATATTACTGAATACAGACCATGTATAGTATTGCTTGACATGCACAGGAAGTTTTATTGAGTAAGTATAGGATTCCTTGTGGTAGAAATCTGTTGCGCCAGCCATTTTCCATTTCTGTCTATAAAAGATTACAGTCTTTGTTGGTGGTGTGCATATTGCATAGCTGTTAGAGGTCAAGCAGGGTCGAATGGGCCATGTACCATATGGATGGACAGTAGTCTGTCTGCTGAAGAATGGCATACAGAGCAAGAACTGCACCTTTCAAAAATACCATTTGAACCCTTGATATAAGTATCACCATGAATAGTAGACAACATTAAGGGTTGTGGAAGAGTGTACAGCTCAGCAAACTTTGTGGCCTCAGTGTAAATATCATAATTTGGGCTTTAACTCAAATTTTACGTTATGCCTTTGATACCACAATACATTGCAGGTAATGTCAGCATGTTCCAAGAGGTGATATACAAGACAGGTGTTTACATTCACATGGAAGAGCAAGAACAAGGTTCCAGGTGATCAAACATGCAGGAATCTCCAGTCAACAAAGTATTGTTGAAAGGTACGATGTATGTCTTACAGGTAATACCCAGTTTCTGCAAATAAGAAACAACAATGTTAGGTGTGGTAAAAGAGGTTATTTTTCAAAAGCATTGTACTACAATCTTCCTAATGTCTTAATGTTCTTCCATGATGTCCTTACCCACTGAACATGAGAAGCTGCCACTAAGCTAAATGAGTGTGGAATCTGAGAGCAGGGTACATGTTTGGGGTATAAACTTCATCACTCCACTGTTTTCTTGAATACAGCCCTCACCTGAAGATGGATAAGCAGGATACCCTTCTCATGGCAGAAAACTACTCCTTCTTAAGTGCCATTCTATGACGAAACTGTGTGAGTGGACTTCTTTGTTGTAGTCACAGCGTTTGGTAACATTGTACCCATTGGACTACATTCTATTCTGTGGCCACTGGTGCTTCACACCCTGATCAGTCATAAGTTGCTCCTATTTATCCTTAGAATATTCTTATTTTGACCAGCTAAATTCTCTACATAGGGCTGATAAACAATAGGCTATGAGAAGCAATCTCTTGTATTACTGATGACATGTATTTTGGAGTTTGTCCCATAAGGCTCACACCGCCTCACCCTGGCTTTGTACGCCAGCTGATAGCTTGCCAGGTATAATGCTGCCTTCAACTTGTTTTATTCAGCCTCTAACAGTAGCAGAGTGTGCCCTCCATTATTTTACTGCTATGAGCCACACAACTGGACAACCTGGCACCTTCCTGGTGTCTCTAACTGCTGTAGTACCCTTCTGTAAGCCACCTAATTACCATTACTGTGGGTGTTAATTATCTGTTATTCTTGTACAGCCACTGTACTGTGAATAAATTTGTATCCGCACTGGTACTGCTGCTGTTTCCAGTGCCACTCTCTTGAATTGACCCCACTGTGAAAGCAACATAGTGTAGAATGTTCAAGTATTCTTCACCTCACCCTTTTTGTTGATTGCTCCCTGCCTGAACTATACATCTGTTTTCCGATTTTGAGTTTGGAGTGCCTTGTTTGCCTTCTGTTTGTATATCCAGGAATAACTCAAACTATGTAGTGGCAATTAATGTTTACATGTAATTACTCTTGGCCACCTGCTGCTGAGCTTGCTTTCTCCTAAGTTCCTCTCCGACCCAATTCTTAGGAATATGGCAACAGTTATCCTGAAAAAAAAAAATCCAGTGCAGTATGAGAGTGTGCCAACACTCAAGTAAGATTACGATCTCCAAAAACTTAGGTGACTGAAGGAAAGAATACTCTTGTTACTTGATAGGTTCATTGGTGGTTACTAGGATACTGACCCAAAGGTCTTTATAAGCCTTTCCATGTGTACCCGATATAATACTAGAGAAACCCAATATAAAGGATCTAGCCTAAACTCAAAATCTTAGTTAACAATGGCTGCACATATCTAGGAGGATCATAGGTGAAATCCTGGCAAGAAATTTATGGTTTCCCATCCAGTCATCCGGGCTACACATAAACAGGCTCATAGAGGGGCTCTGTTTGATGTGAACTGGTTTTCTATTCATGAGGAGTGGCAACCTCAGAGACATATCTGTCTCTCCAGCAGGTTCTATTTATGTTGAAGGCCAGGTAAAGGTCCCTGGAGCAAGTGACCCTTATCCCATTAGTCTTGCGGATATGCAGCATTTCGATTAAGTTTGGATCTGAGATTGCTGTATAGGCCAGGCACAAGTCTTCTCTAAGTAGTCTGTATGCTACTGAGTACAGTGACAATGACTTGAGTCTGTCAATGCATCACATGTGATGGAGACCCTGTAATTTCTTGGTTAGAAATCTCTGGGGTCTCTCAAGTTGCTGCAGGTGCCAGGTGAGGTACATACTAAGGGAGCATTGTACTCAGTTATTGGCCTGATGAGGGTCGAGTACAGGGAGTTATGACCTGTTTTGCTCTTGAGGCAATGCCTTTGCTAATGAGGTGAGCAATGTAGAAGGCCTTCCTTACCACAGTAGACACATGGTGGTCAAAGATTAGGCTACAGTCAGCTTGCATTCCCAATTCTATCAGTGCTGAGTTGTTACTTAGGGTATTATTATCTATATGGTAGTCTGCATGGATATAATTTTTACCGAATGGGATGATAATGCATTTTTTAGCATTGAGTTGGAGTCCATGGCTTTGACACCAGTCATTCATTTGTGTAAGTCCTTCTAGAAGTATATTGACATCTTCTGGGCATAAAATGATTACACCTAATTTGCAGTCATCAGCAAAGTTAGGCACAGGCCCTCAGTTTTGGCCTGAAATTCTGAGAAGTATATTCTAAACAATAGGGGGCACAGCACTGACCTCCACTGCTGACAGCTCTGCTGGTCGAGGTAAAGTCCCCAATTTTGACTGAGTGTTATCTGAAAGTCAGATGGTTAGCAACATACCTGACAATGTAAAGGTTTATATTCAACTGGGAGAGTTTATCAGTGGTGCCTGAATGTGGGAGTGTATTGAAGGCCTTTGCTAAGTCAAGGTAGGTTGTATGCACAGATTGGTCTTCATTTATGCCTCACCTTGGTGATGCTTTTGAAGAAGTCTACCAGGTTTAACAGGTATGACCTCTTTGACAAAAGCAAATGTGTCAGATTAAGGGTATGGAGGTCATCTATGTCCTTATTTATAGGGTTCGTGATGATTTGTTCCATGGCCTTACAGATAAGGCTGGTTAAGCTTATGGATCTGTAGTTTCTATAGTCTGAACCACACTTTTAATATTGTTGTCAAGTGGCATATGACGAATGGAAAAAAAACTATTACTTGTAAAACTAGCAATAAAGGGTCAGTGGCACGAATGTTGTAAGGAGCAGCTATACTGTCACCTTAGTCAAAATGCCTCCTGCATGACAGTGAATGAGTGTCTGCATGTATATATATTCACAAACACACCACATGTACAGGTGTGTGTACATCTGTGTATATAAACAGAGACACAAACAAATTCAGAGACAGGTTTTTTGTGTGTGTGTGTGTGTGTGTGTGTGTGTGTGTGTGTGTGTGTGTGTGTGTGTGTGTGTGTGTGTGTGTGTGTGTGTGCATTTTTAGCCTTTTTTATGGGTCTCCACTGAAATGGGCCTTTGGCTCAGTTATAACAAATGTCAAATAAGAAAATAAATAAAAACACACACACATATATATATATATATATATATATATATATATATATATATATATATATATATTGATCTATAACAAAGATATACAGCAAATCCATTTTAATCAACCAAAGCAATGCATATGATAAACACATAATGACATGGCATATGCCTTTATTTCTTTAAATTATTATCTATTTCCTTCTTGATAAGGGGGTAAGTGGTCTCATCAGCACAGCCATTTAAGTTGCAAAAAAGGCAAGTTTGAGAAAAGTTATGTGAATTCCAATATTACAGGTGAAGTATACCATTAAAACAAGTAGGTGCACTGCATGCCAAGGCCTAATAAAATGCACGCATTATTACATATCCAGCCTACAACAAGTAGGTCGCTGCATACAAAGGTCTAATAAAATGCAGGCATTATTACATATCCAGCCTACAACAAGTAGGTCGCTGCATACAAAGGTCTAATAAAATACACACATTATTAAATATCCAGCATGATTCCACAGTGGTACAGTGGTAGTGTGGTTACCTCACAGTAAGAGGTTCTCCCGTTCGATTCTCAGCTTGGCTTGGCAGTGCCTTCTGTGTGGAGTCTGCATGTCCTCCCCGCAGTTGGGAAGCGTTCGAAAGACATGCGTGCATAAATGGGCGAGCCTTTGAGCGTTGAGTTGGCACCTCGGTGTTTCATAAAAATCTACTGCCAATCATTAGTGGACCGGAGTTCCGCTGTGGTGACCCCTTACCGGGAAAAAGCCGAAAGACAAACAACAGCAATTAAATATCCAGCATATACAAATTTGACTGACAGTCAAGAATGCCTTGAATTACAAGCCGGTCAGTAAGACATAGCAAGGCTGTGGTTTTACAACCACATGAATATAAACTTAGATTACATATTTCATACATACTTATGCACACAGATAGGGAAATAGAGAGACTGCATTTACCTCAACTTTCAAATGGTAACCAGTGCAACTCTACTGCAGTCAAATATTCAGCAAAAGAGTGAACGATCCAAACATTTTACCACAATGCAGGAAAGATAATGATAAAGAGAAAGATAAAGATAAAGAAAATAAATTCAGTGGAATGGAATTCATATTATACAGTCACTGCGAGTGATTCATGAAGGGTGTCACCTAATGGGAAAATACTTTTAGTACAGTAACAAGATTCAATTTCACAGTTGTCTGACTTTTTTTTTACTATTATTATAAGATTTTATTCTTCTAGAATCTTAGGATATTTGCAACTCAGGGGATTTGTTTCCAAGACGAAAATGTCCAAAGCAATGCTTCCTGTGAAATGTGGAGAAACTGTGTTATAAATATGTCTGCATGAGTACATGCACTAATAAGCAACACTGTTGCAGAACATATGACAAATAATTACCAGTGAAGGGAAAAAAGCATGTAGCAACTAACATAAAACAAAAGCAAACAAAAGAAAATACAATTGCCTAAGTTGGGATAAGCTTTCCACTAAGTTTTACAAAAAGCAAGCACATACTAAAGATGTAATTTCACTGCTGCAAAGGAAGCAGGTTTGAGTTTGACTAGATAGCATTTCAGGCTAATGCTAAACCAGTCATTCAATTAATAGTCTCTGGGTAGGGGAGGGGAAGTTCAAAACAACAAACTGTAAATTCTAAGCAGTTCCTATCATAAACATCCAACAGTGAAGTTTGTGAAATCTAACCTGCAGTATGTACACAAGCTTGTCTGAAAATTCTGACTCTGTGTGAATATGTGACTTACTCTACACTAAAAGGTAAACAAAATAGTCTGGTAAACAACTGATTTTAGAAACAAAATAATGTCTCTTTATAAGAATTGCTTTACTGCTGTGCTTTCTAGAGTAGCAGCAGCAGTCTGGTCGTAAAATGTCTGAAAGGCTACTTTTCTGAATGGATAAAATGCACAGATTACACCAATGAATGGCTCACATGGAAAGCTGTTGTCAGTAGAGCTGCAATTTGAGATGGAATGTGGCTAACTCCTTTGAAGCTTCCTGCAGGCACACTTCCCCTACCCCCCTCAGCCACAGGTGAGCATGCTCAGAAAGGCAAACTTGAAAAGTAAACAAAGGCTGAATCAAAACAAAAAATCCCTGGGATTGTCCCTTTAAGATCCAACAATCAAAACTTGATAGAATTGCATAAACCCACCCACCCCCCTGGCAAAAATCTACTATCCTTTGCCCTTGCTCGGCAGTGGAACTCTCTACCATCACCCATCCATACCACCTCTAGTCACACTTCCTTCAAGACCTCACTCCACTTACATCTAACATATCTCTGGGAATGCTCCTGCTCCCATCCCACATAATCTCTTTTCCTCTCTATACCTCAGTTATCTCATATACTTCAAATTCCTGTTTCTTTCCCTTGTAAAGTAGTAGCAAACGTTTACAATAATTCTCAATTTTCTTAATTTTGTTTGTATCTTTAAACACTGTGATTTTACTTGTACTTCTGTATTTAATGTGATACAATTACATGATTATAACTTTTTTATTATTATGGAGCTTTTCTCCCCAGGACTCCATTAAAAATGGGTTCTTCTTGGCCCAATGGACCATCCTGGCAAACAAACTGCAAATAAATAAAAATAAATAAATAAAGAAAAATCTTCCCCATAATACATTGTGGGTCCACTGTTTCTGAGAATACACTGCCCATTGCTGGACTGCCACAAGACAGATCCATTCACTTACAATGGAAGAACAGAAAAGAAGAGCTCATTTTCAGAGGCCTCAGTAAAAGTATAATTTATGTTATGCAGTGCCTCTTATAAATGTGTTTCCTACTGATGTGTTACACATTCTGTGAGAAAAGCTTTCAGATCTACCAGCTCATTGCTGAGATAACAGACTTTTTTAGACCTTCAACTTTGATTGGTTTCAGTTCCTGTTCATGTTACTCTTCCCATATTCCAACCCTCAGCTAGCAGGAGTATCACATTTCCCACCCTGCTAGGTTCAGATAATTTGCATAATAATACACATCAAACAGATGTGTTTGCTGTCTGCCTAGTGTGCCAGTTAAAGTGTTCCCTCATCTCTCTCCTTACTCCTATCATCTGAATAGCACTGTCACAGTAAATCATGTTACAAAAATGCTTTTAGCAATCCTTTATATCTTGTTCTTCTTCCTCTTTCGGCTTTTCCCGGTAATCATTTATATAAAGCTAAGTATTCCTGAAAACATGCCTGTAACATACACAGATTCCAATTCATCTCAGCCACTGACATCTGCAAATTAATACTCTAATCATAAAGAATAATCCTACTTGCATTACATAGAACTGCAGTCTTCTGCCTTGTTACGTCACAGATATAAGGAGACATCAGTGGCATGCTGAAGCACTACTGCTTTTCTATGTATATATTCACTGGTGTGCTTTTTTGATGCCACTTAATATATTCCTTCCTTCATGCTATGCAGTGCCTACTATTGCTGTTCTGAACAGTGTGCATATCGTCCTTGCTCAGTCTCAGTATTGTTTTCCATAGCATGCTGCCACAACAAGCTTTTCTATTTACTGATATCCAAAATTTCACACATTTCCTCAAGGAGCTAGCTAAACAAGACTACCTCCAACAATGTGTTTTATACCACAGTCTTTCGTATTATTTTCCTCAGTACAATTTGCATTACACAGTGCTCATCATCCCCCACTCACACCTATCATCACTTTGCTTACTTCTAGTAAATCAGTCATTGCACTCCCTCTTCAGATATCCACTGCAAGCATTAAATCAGACAGACATACAAAGGCTCACTGATTGACACTATTCCAAAGAGTGAACCATTGGTCTTTCAAAGCCCATCCGACAATACTTAGTAGGATTATACACAAACATCAGCTCATAATGTACTGCAAGGATGGGCTATGACTTCAGAAAAAGAAAAGGGTGCAAAGGGCAATGTTTTAGTTTTAAACAGCTGAGCTGTAACAAGTATAGGCAAGCTAGCTAATGTACAACAGCCCATGGCAACAACACTGCATAAAGACAAAGATTATAAGAGTTTCTCTAAAGTTAAAGACAGATCAGTTATCCAGATAAGACACCTTTCAAGTTTCTTAGCAATCTACAAGTGCATCATTTGTGAAGCCTGATGAATAACAGTGGCTCTTTCAGTACAGCAAGGAGCAAGCTGAACTAACAGGTATCATGCTGAGGTGATGAGTTCATTATGCAGACATCGTGACTCCTCAGTGAATAACTTCAACTGACTGTTCAGCAATAGAAGAGGAAAAAGGAGGTGTGATGCATATGTATGGGAACTCCTAAGTCAGAGACAATGGCTTAGCATATTCAGAGGAATCTTAAAAATACCATCAGATGAGGTATGAGAAGTATCACAGAGAAAAACAGTTTTTAAACTGAAGATATTGCACATAGTAATATTCAGAAGGTGCATGTGTCTCAAAACATTTACATCTAGGCATGGACAGGACACCATAAAGCAGCTAAAAACAAGTGTACATCCAGTTTTGTGCAATCTCTATTCCACTGACCAGGAAAACTTAGGCACATTCAGCATAGAGAGATGTGAGGCCATATCAACATCTTGTTACATGAGGAAATATTGCATTTCAACATTATGGCATTAACAGAGATCACAGTTGATATCAGTGGCATGTTGTACCATCTGACTATCAATTACTGGTTTCCTTACATGTGTACCATAAAGACTGCTTATGCAAGTCACATAAAAAAGGCAAGTCACCAAATGGAAGGTGGGCATTGTGGGAAATACTGACTCTTGTTCACAGCATATTGTTTGTGGCATTTGTATGCAACTGTGAAATATACTAAATTACAGTCATCGAAATTCTCCACTTCCTGCATCAGACCAAATAGCAGTATCATTCTGGCTTCCAGATACAGTTTAAAACAAAATGTAATCCACCAGGTATGCACACTTAATGAGAAATTCATCTTCTAGAATATGAATACACAGACAGACAGACATGACTTATCAGGAACATGTTAGAAAAAGTCAAGCCACTGCTGTGTATTTGGGCTTTCTGTTCACCTGGAATGCATAACTATCAACTTTTGAAGTACCACTGGGAACCCCTTACTTCTGCAATACCACAGTAAGACCATCAGTTCATGAGGAACAACCTTGCAAAAGGATCTCTAATCACAAATGACAATTGGCCAAGAACTGTTAGGGATAAATGATACAACCCTAGGTCATGTATCTAGTATTCACAGCACATTTTCAACATCTCTGCTCACTACATATTTTCAAGAAATCACTTCCTTTTATATTACCATGCTTCCTTGTTTTTTGTGGAAACAAACAAAACACGTTAAATAGGAATTCTACTGCTTACTCCTATTACTTGTCATCTAATTCCAAAAACTAAAATCAGAGTAAGGTTTGCATGCACTCCACAAAGTGTGCATGTGCCGCTGTTGGCTGTGTGCCTGCCATAAAGCTCAGCAGCCCTGGGTCAATAAGCTATTGGCCGGTGGGTGTCTAGTTCCCCTGTTTGGGTTACCTTTTATAGCTGTGTTGAGTGAAAGCTGGATGTAAAGCCAATGAACCTGCCAAACATTAATTGAGAAATGCTACTCAGTGTAGGTTCATTGACAAGACACAGCTTGGAGGTGGTAGTGGAGGACATGATGGTAAGGAGAAGGCTGGATATCCTATGTATCCAGAAGAAAAGATGGAAGGGCAGTACATCAAAACCACTTGGCCTGGGATCTAAAGTCTACTACTCAACAGTAGGACAGGATATAAATGGTGTGGGAATTGTGGTGAGACAAAGGCTTCAGAAAGCAGTGAGCGATATTGGTTTTATTTTATTTATTTTACATTTGTTGACCGGGCTAGTCCAACTGGATACATGTCCATTTTCAGTGGAGGCCCGGGGAGAAAAGCTCCACATTCCAGAAAAAAGATCACGATAACATAAGTACATTACAAGATTTAACAAATTTAACTAGTAAATACATTTTAGCTAAGAGAATACTAGTAAATACATTTTTGCTTAAGAGTAAGGAAAAAGTATTCTAAGCTAACAAATCATGTTGGGATATACATACAACCAAAAACAGTAGGTAAGTAACATTGAGCACTATTTGAACTTTCAGTTGGTTTTACAGACAAAGATGTTAATAGAAAAGGAATAGCTAGTTTTGTGTGATATCATCAGAATTAGTGACAGACTCATGGCAATCAGACTCCAGTGTAATGATACAGTGGTATTCATAATGTCAGTCTATGCCCCACAGCAGGGTTGTGATAGTGAGGAAAAGAGTGCATTCAGACAGCAGTTGCATGACCTACTAGTTAAAGCAGGCTGCTGATAATGAGTGACTTGAATGCGCATATCAAAACAGACAGAACAGGATATGAGGACTGCCTGGATTCACATGGGTGGGGCAACAGAAATAAAGGAGAGGACATTCGTGACTTCTGTCTGGCAAATGACTTGATAGTAGCCCACACAGGGTTCAGAAAGAGAGACAGTCACAAGATCACATACAAGAGTGGCCAATATGCAATTCTGGTAGACTTCCCCCAATAAGGAAACGGTACTAGGGTATAATCAAAGAGTGCAAATTCATCCCTAGCGAAACAGTCGGCCCACAGCATAAACCACTGGTTGCCACTATCAGGGGTCCGAGAGTGCTCTAAGGTCAACAAACACTAGGCTGAAGACCTAGATGTTGACTGGAGAGAAGACACAACAGTTCAAGGAACTACTCAGGGCTACACCACCCCAAGAAGAGGAGAAAATAGGTGTAGTTGAAGAAGAATGGTAGCGCCTCAAAACAGCATGTGTGAGGACTACATTGCTGATATGTGGCCAAGTCAGGTATGGGACTTTACACTTGTCAGAACACTTATTCAACTGGAGATCTATGATGTTAGTCCTGTTACCATGAAGTTGCACACAGAGCTGTGCTACTCCCAGCAATGAACAAAGACATACACCGACATGCACCAAGTCCGTTTGTTCTACCAGACATTCTGCTTTATAATGACTTCTGTTTCTCCTTATACTCAAATGTAACTGGAATGAGGACCAATACTGAGGTCCTTTCACAGATCCAGGTATGCAGTGTCTATTGCCTAAGTGGGCACCAAAAAGAAGTACAACAGGTTAATTTGTCAAGATCTACCTTTCAAAAACCTGTAGTGTTTAAGTGCAACGTGGTTACATTGGCTGGATCTATGTTTGACAGACACAAATTGCTACCAAGCAAGGGCCTGTAGTCTACCAACACCCAGAATTATACCACTTACATGACTGTGTTAATTAATTGGTGTTTGAAGGGGTTGCTGAGAGATTGTTTCATACTAGTACAGAATTAAGAGTTTTTTGTATTTATTTTTATTCATACATTTTGTAACTGGGTAGGTGTACCAGGCCTGATTTCAAATAAGAATGACAGCCTCCTACACTCATCAAGTATGGCTATGCCAATTAAGAGAAAATTGTATTTGAATGAGTAGGTCAAATGTAGAATCAGAGAGGTTGCAGCCAAATGTCTAAGAATGTCAGTGTAGTGTGTGACAGAAGAATGCCAAAGAAGTTGAAAAGTAAGGTGTACAGAGTAGTTGTGCAACTGGTATTACTGTATGATACAGAAACCTGGGCAGTAAAGACAGAGCAGATGAGGAAGCTGAGGTGAAGGAAATTAAGTGCTTGAGATAAGTCATTGGGTGCACACTGTAGCACAGATGAAGAAAGGGGGACTTAAGAGCATAAGCCAAAGTAACTCCTGTTGCAGAAAAGGTCAAAGAGAACATATTATGGTGGCTCAGGTCCATGTGCAGAAAAGCAGAGGACAATCTGGTGAAGACGATTTGGGACAGACAGGAAGAAGGCAAGAAGCAACAAGACCATCCAGCAAAGAGGTGGAAGGGTAGTATGAGACAAGACCTGCAACAGTCAGGCATGAGTGTCGAAGAAGGTAGGACAGTGGCAATGAATAGGGCGAGAGGGTAATATATGATAGGACACCCCAGCTGTATGTGGAAAATGGGAAAAGTGGATTGATGATGATGATAAACCAAGGAAACTGGTAACTCCTTTAGAGATTCCAGATGAGCAATGTTCTACCATAGCTTAATAACATCTGCAATGTATCTTTGCTACTTAATTGCCCTTTACATTATTAATTGAATTCAATTCTACTGCAGTGCAAAATACTGTCAGTAGCACTTATTCATGTAAGCAGTTCCATACACAAATCTCCCCAACACTGTTCTTCAAACCAGCATTTGAATATGTTGCAAATGTCTTAAACTGATGTTTCGCTGTAATATCTATGTATATTTTCTTTTCTTTTTATAAATGGCTAGTTGTCCTACCTGCCCTGGTGGACTGTGTCATGACTGAAAAGGGTTGTGTATGAGTTCAATAAAGAAATAAAATCAACAGCTGATACATAAATGTGTGTACCCATATGTGGCCCTTTGCATACAGCTACACATGGAGTTCACTGCATAATAGGACCACTCTTCCTACTAATTGCTGGTATGTGCATTCCAGCAAAGTAATGAATGAACAAATGCAGTATCAGACAGTTGTGAGATAAAGGAGGCCTGATTTCATGCTAACCTGATATAGCACGATGCCCATCTACTGTCACTATTTTCACTGCTTATGTGTACGTGAACTTACCATAAGAGTAGATGTTCACATGACCAATGCTGCATTAGCCTTAGCTATATGGATATAATAGCTGCCCAGCTTCCAGACCTTTAAGGCCATCTTCCACACACCCAAACTGTTATTTAATTTTAGTTGTGCTGTAAGCTGAAGCGCAGTTTGGGCACCAAGCCCTTTGCTAAAGCCCTTACTAGGTGAATGCTAGGAAACTAAAGTTAGAAGTCATCACCTTGGCAACAAAAATATATAAAATTAAGGGGAGTGGAAGGACATTGTGGCTGTTGCAGCAGTGCTTCTTTGAACATCTACTGTTACATCTATTCTTATACAACTATATTATGGTTCTCACAGGGCTGGCCTTAGCTGAATTGGCGCCATAGGTGAAGTAGTGCTGTGGTGCCCCTTAAGCCTCACCCACACCATACTCCTGAAACACTCCTATTTTTGCCATACCCACAGGAAGGTCACTCTCATCATTTCCTTCAATTATTTAAATGCATAGAAGAAAAGATACCTCAACACACTTATTAGCTAAGCTGTTACACAAACTGGCTAAGGGCTCTAGGTACAAATGAGCTAACTACCTTTGCGTACGTATTCCTTCTTTAAATACCAGAGCTAGATCATGGTCAAATAGGGCCTTAGGCAGGGTAATGGATCACCCTCCCACTGAGCAGCCCCCTCCTGCAGCAACCCCCTACCCCCAACCATTCCAGTGTTCCATTACTCACCAGTTGCCATAAACACTGTTCAAACCTATTAGTGTGCATATTGCAGGTACTGAAATAAAATAGCATAAACACAGATAGCAATTTGCTAAACAGTCTCACAATGAAAACAGACTTACATGAGTTGTAAACTTCTCTGCCCTTGAAACCCACATTCATTGAAACAGCATGAAAACCTACATTCGTAGAAAATGGATTTGGCCACTGGAGGATTAAGTTTATCTTTGGACTATTTTTAAACTACAGGCTCCTTGCATACAGTTTTTAGGGCCTTACATATATGCATTTGTTCTTTGATTCACCTTCCTGATTATATTCCTTGTATAATACAGCACCACTTGTCAGAATGTGTTTTAAATTTGTAGTTTTAAACGTTCTTTTAATAAACAATGAAACAAGATATATGAGCGAATAATGACAAAACAACCTATTTTATTTATTTATTTATTTTACATTTGTTAACCGGGCTAGTCTAACTGGCTATATGTCCATTCATAGGTTCATAGGTTTATACTAGGCTATCTGCTCTAGGGCATTTATAAGCCTAGCCAGAGTGTGTTTGGCTTTCGCCACCCCTTGGAATGAGAATACTGTGCCCATTTAGTTTACTGCACCTCTGTCTAGCAGTGACACAGAGATGACACCGGGGTAAACCTATGATCTCCCATCCACTCGTCAAGATTTCTCTTGAAGAGAGTCAGTGAAGGGCTCCGCCTAATATGGACTGGGATTCTGTCCCAGAGTGAAGGGAGCCTCTGGGTTATGAGTCTGTCCCTCCAGCACATCCTATTTATTTCTGTGTTGAGGTTCAAATCTCTCGCTCTCGTGGCTCTGGTGGATTTGGATTTTTTGAGGTGGAGCATGTCCATTAATTCTGGATTGGACATGGCCTTGTACGTCAGGCATAGATCACCTCTGAGTAGGCGGTATGCAACTGAATAGAGCTGGAGTTTCTTCAGCCGGGCAGCATATGGCATATGTTTGAGACCCTTGATTCTCTTGGTGAGGTACTTTTGGGGTCTTTCTAACTGCTGCAGGTGTCGGGTAAGGTACATCCCAAATGGGGCATTGTACTCAATTATGGGACTGATAAGGGAAGAGTAAAGGGGCACAATGACCTCTCTTGATCTAGATGTGAATCCTTTCATGATAAGGTGGGCAATATAGACGGTCTTTCTAACCACTTTGGCAATGTGAGTGTCAAATGAGAGGTTACTGTCAACTTGAGTCCCTAGGTCTCTGATTACTTCTTCCGTACTTAATGGATTACCACCTATGTGGTAATTTGTGGGTACTTTGTTTTTCCCAAAGGGTATGACTATACATTTTTTGGCATTTAGTTTAAGGCCATGGCTCTGGCACCAGTTATCCGTTTCTATGAGACCTTTTTGAAGGATGCTTGTGTCTGCAAGAGAATCAATTATGGCACCCAGTTTGCAGTCATCTGCGTACTTTGTCAGCCACAATCCTCCTATGTTATCTTGCACCTCAGAAAAATAAATGCCGAACAAGAGGGGTCCCAGGACTGAGCCCTGTGGGACGCCACTTGTGACTGGCTTAGAGTCTGACATGGCTCCAGCAATTCTGACCTTGTGGGTTCTGTCCTTGAGCCAGTTTGCACCCATCTTGTGACATAGGGGTTTACATTTAAGCTGGTGAGCTTGTCTATGATGCCCGAGTGGGGTATTGTGTCGAAGGCTTTGTAAGGTCAAGGTAGGCTGTGTGAACTGCTTTACCATCATCGATGGCCTTAGTGACTGTTTCAAAGAAGTCGACCAGGTTCAAGAGACAGGATCTGCCCTTGACAAAGTCGAAGTGGGTAGGATCCAATGTCTGTAGGTCCCCAATGTCTTTGTTTATGAGTTCCATAATGATCCTCTCCATAGCTTTGCAGACCAGGCTTGTCAAGCTTATGGGGCGGTAATTTCCAGGGTCCGTAGAAGCACCTCCTTTGTGGAGTGGGACCACTGTTGCTGTACGCCATTCTTTGGGTACATATCCTGTAGTAACGTTAAGATTAAACAGCAGCCTTATCTGTGGCTTTAGTTCCTCTTGGAGTTCATGTAGCATGCAACCCGGGACACCGTCTGGTCCCATTGATGCTGTGTTTTTAGCTTTGGAGAGGGCAGCTCTCACCTGGGCATCTGAGATGTCAGGAAGGCTACACTCTGCTGGGATAGATGTTTGTCCTTTTGGGGGGGAGGGAGGGGTGAAATTTGCACTGAACCTGTCTGCCAGTATGTTGGCAATGTCTGTGGGTTCGGTGTATTTTCTGTCATTTTGGACTAACTCTGAGCATATCTGGGAGCTTCCACCCAGGTTTCTAACATAACTAAAGAAGGCCTTGTGATTGTCTTTAGTGTCTTGTGCAATTGTTCTCTCAAAGTTGGCCTTGGATGATTTTATGAGTGATCGTAGTTTTTTGCTAGTACTGATCAGAGATGCCTTCCCCTTTAGGGATTTTGCTCTATCATGTAGTAGCTTCCTCCTTCTGTTGTAAAGCTTATTTATGGCTGGGGTCCACCAGACAGGATGCCTGCCTTTGGGGGAATGGGTCTTGGTTTTATTTGGGATTGCATGATCCATGCATTCTTGAAGGTGTCCATATAATGAGTTTATAAAGGATTCAGCTGAGTGGGCTGTGGTTTCCACTGGCCCTGGGGCCTTGAAGGATACCATTTCAGTCTTAAGAAGTGTGAAGTCAGCTTTTGAGAAATTCTTCACTGTGGTCTTCTGTGCTGGGGGTGGGGGCGGGATGTGAATTTCCAGTGAGATTAATTTATCGTCTGATCTCACCAATGAGGGGTATACGTCCGGTGTGGAGCATTGTGTCCACATGTTTGTGATGATCAGGTCTAATATGTTATCCCCTCTTGTGGGAGTGGTGACTAGTTGCTCCATCGCATTTGAGTTTATGAATTCTAGGAACCTTTGGGCTAGGGTGTTGGGGCTTGAGTAATGCTCCCAGTCTATGTTTGGGTAGTTGAAGTCTCCCAATATGATGGTATTTGGAGAGATATTCATATTCTCCAGTGTCTTTAGGAAGGCTGAGTGGGGCTCCTGAGTTTGAGAGGGTGGTCTGTAGCATGCTACAAACTGCAGGGCAGTTTTGCCTATGTTTAGTTGCACATGGATGGTCTCCAATGCTTCGTGCGTTGCCACTAACCTGGAGGTGTGGATATCTTTGATGAATATAGATACTCCCCCTCCTTTTGTGGTTCGGTCCATGTCTTGGGGACGAAAAGCATGATATGAGGTATAACCTGGTAGTGATGGGGTGCTCTCGGGAGCCTTGAACCAGGTTTCAGTCACTGCACAGACATCGATGTTCTCCATACTGAGGAGGGCTTTGAGAGCGTGCATCTTGAGGTTTAGACTTCTGGCGTTGAGCAGCATTACCCTTCGTTTTTTTCCACTTGTGTTTTGTAGGGAGGTGGGTTTGTCTTTTGAGCCTTGCCTAAAAAACGCACTATGGGGATGGCAAGAGCCTTTGTCAATATCCAAAAGCCCAGGGGTGACAGGTGCAAGCCGTCCCTTGTGAAGCAGCGTGGCTTGTCGAGCATGTCATCCCAAGCAGACAGACATTGGATCCCCCTAGAATGACACCAGTAATTAAGCCAATTGTTAAAACTGATCATTTTGTCTTTGTACTGTGGCATCATTCTTGGTGAGGGTAAGATGCTGCTCAAGGTCAGGGTCATACCGGTCTGGGCTACATAATCAGAGAGCTCCTCTATGTCTCTTTTCATGTAGTCCAGGGAGGTATGTCTCAGGTCATTCACACCAGCATGGACAATGACTGAGTCATATTTGTACTTGCTTTGGAGTGACCTGAGTGCTTGTGTTATGTGGCAGATTCTAGCGCCCGACAGACAGCTTACTGTAACCTTTTCCTTGTTCAGCCTGGTGAGTGGGACGTCAATGTGTCTGACTATAGAGTCACTTATTACAAGTGTATCAGGCATGTTGTTTGGCCTTATGGGCTGTGACTGTTTGGCACACTGACTTAGTGAACTATGTGTTGCATGTGTTATGTTTTGAGGTAGTGGTTGCTTGGATGTCTGCTTTGGAGGCCTCTGTTGTTTTGGCAGATTTTTATTTAGAGCCTCCGAGTATGTTTTTGTGTGCTTATGTGTTTGGTTTGCAGTTGTGATAGGTCTATGTGAGACTGGGTTTGTGGTGTGTGTGGTTACCTTCTCCTCGTGACTGGTTTTGCCAGTACTGAGTCGAGAGAGCTCAGCCTCCAGTTTGGCTATATAGTTGCATCTCTCACATATATTTGTATTTGTTGGGAGGAGGAGAGGGTTGTCTGTGTACATGAGGCAGTTGTAACATTGCCTCAAGATTCCCAGATTCACCAGCTGAACTGGAGAGGATGCCAGCAACTGACCCTTCGGCATGCTAGAGTAGTGTAAAGGATTGCTGTGTAACTGAGTCAGAGAGGACCTACAGGGGAATGGGCACTCAAGGGAATCGTAGGTGGATGTAGTGCTTTATTTTTGTTTATGAGTGCTTTACTTATGTAAAATGCTTTTAGGAGCAAGTGCTGGGCTTTTTAGATAGAGAATAGAATGTTTAGATTGAAAGTTAGAGCAGTTCTAAGGGAAAAACTGAAGAGTAGACTTTGCGGAGCCAGAAATAGTTTAAACTTGATTAACCGGCGCTGCCCGATGCTGCGCTATGCGCAAATTCGTGCAAAAGTGCGCTAAAGCGGGCTTTATAGCTGAGGGTTAGAAAGAGCTAGGAAATGGCCCAAAACGGCTAATAAACTACAAGTTACTGGGCTGGAACCACTCCTTTAGGGACAGATAGGCTGCTCAGAGCTCCCCACTCCCACTGGTGAACAAAGAAGCTTCCTCCTATCCAAACAAGGATATGGACAACACAGGAACTATGACACAGCCCAGAGATCAGCAAAATCTGAAGACTGGAGTATTCTAGTTCAGTAAAGGTGGGAAACAAGGATATATATATATTTTTTTTTCACAGAGAAACAGAAAATAGATACAGTAACAAACAGTAAATGCCTTAAATCGGCTAGCGCACTTGAGTGTGTAGCCTACCAGTTAATTTAAGCAAAACAAACTTTCAAAGTGCAAAAAGTTGTAGAAAAACAAACAGTAATGCAATAAATCAACTTTGCAGAGATTATTTAGTTATAAAAACACGCTTTTAGATGAAATTAAGCAGTCGGAGATAAAAAGCCAGAAAATACTTATAAATCAATGGAAAGTCACTCTTCCACTCGCTGCTGCTTGTAAAACTCTGCAGGACACCACGAGGAGCTGTGCTGTCGAATACAAGTGCAAAAGCGTGCTAAAGCGGGCTATATAGCAGGGGGTTAGAAAGAGCTAGGAAATGGCCCAAAACAGCCAATAAACTACAAGTTACTGGGCTGGAACCACTCCTTTAGGGACAGATAGGCTGCTCAGAGCTCCCACTCCCACTGGTAAACAAAGAAGCTTCCTCCTATCCAAACAAGGATATGGACAACACAGGAACTATGACACAGCCCAGAGATCAGCAAAATCTGAAGACTGGACTATTCTAGTTCAGTAAAGGCGGGAAACAAGGATATTTTTTTTTTTTTTTTCACAGAGAAACAGAAAATAGATACAGTAACAAACAGTAAATGCCTTAAATCGGCTAGCGCACTTGAGTGTGTAGCCTACCAGTTAATTTAAGCAAAACAAACTTTCAAAGTGCAAAAAGTTGTAGAAAAACAAACAGTAATGCAATAAATCAACTTTGCAGAGATTATTTAGTTATAAAAACTCGCTTTTAGATGAAATTAAGCAGTCGGAGATAAAAAGCCAGAAAATACTTATAAATCAATGGAAAGTCACTCTTCCACTCGCTGCTGCTTGTAGAACTCTGCAGGACACCACGAGGAGCTGTGCTGTCGAATACAAGTGCAAAAGCGTGCTAAAGCGGGCTATATAGCAGGGGGTTAGAAAGAGCTAGGAAATGGCCCAAAACAGCCAATAAACTACAAGTTACTGGGCTGGAACCACTCCTTTAGGGACAGATAGGCTGCTCAGAGCTCCCACTCCCACTGGTAAACAAAGAAGCTTCCTCCTATCCAAACAAGGATATGGACAACACAGGAACTATGACACAGCCCAGAGATCAGCAAAATCTGAAGACTGGACTATTCTAGTTCAGTAAAGGCGGGAAACAAGGATATATATTTTTTTTTTCACAGAGAAACAGAAAATAGATACAGTAACAAACAGTAAATGCTTTAAATCGGCTAGCGCACTTGAGTGTGTAGCCTACCAGTTAATTTAAGCAAAACAAACTTTCAAAGTGCAAAAAGTTGTAGAAAAACAAACAGTAATGCAATAAATCAACTTTGCAGAGATTATTTAGTTATTAAAACTCGCTTTTAGACGAAATTAAGCAGTCGGAGATAAAAAGCCAGAAAATACTTATAAATCAATGGAAAGTCACTCTTCCACTCGCTGCTGCTTGTAGAACTCTGCAGGACACCACGAGGAGCTGTGCTGTCAAATACAAGTGCAAAAGCGTGCTAAAGCGGGCTATATAGCAGGGGGTTAGAAAGAGCTAGGAAATGGCCCAAAACAGCCAATAAACTACAAGTTACTGGGCTGGAACCACTCCTTTAGGGACAGATAGGCTGCTCAGAGCTCCCACTCCCACTGGTAAACAAAGAAGCTTCCTCCTATCCAAACAAGGATATGGACAACACAGGAACTATGACACAGCCCAGAGATCAGCAAAATCTGAAGACTGGACTATTCTAGTTCAGTAAAGGCGGGAAACAAGGATATTTTTTTTTTTTTTTTTTTCACAGAGAAACAGAAAATAGATACAGTAACAGACAGTAAATGCTTTAAATCTGCTATTTTAAATCATTTTCAGTAGAGGCCCAGGGAGAAAAGCTCCACTTTATGCTAAATATAACTGTAGAACACAAAAACACAAACACAACAGAAATTTCAAAATAATACATCACAATACAAAATTGCACTTGAATAACATTGTAAAAACACCATCAGAGAGAACATGGATACACAGTATAGTAATACAGTAGATCTAGGAGCAACTGCCAGGATGAAGGGTTGACAGTTGACAAGAGGGGGAGTAAGACAAAAAGTAAGTTAGGATAAAAATTTAATTAATAATTTAATTTCAAAAAGAAATATATACTCAATTAAAAGCAGATGATAAACATACAACAGTTAAGATAAGCTTGCTAGAAGTAGTGGCAATTTTATAATTGTATATACTAAAGGGTAGTACTCTGACAATAAAAGACTGTGAAGAAGAAGAGCCAGAAAGGAAACTATATATCCTGACTGAGTTATTTTGGCTGGGGAATAGACAGTATTGCTAAGCAGCCACTTTAATCTGGGTTGGTGCATGGACATAGCCATTGTGTTTTAAGGAATGATTTTAGCTGAGTTTTAAAGAGCGGTAATGATGTAAGTAATTTTAGATTGCCAGGAACCCTGTTCCAGATTTTCCCTACAGAATTAGCAAAGAGGGAGTCTCCAGCTTTGTTAAAGGATTTCTGAATGGTTACTAGCAATTTATTTGCTGAGCGAAGGGTAGTAAGATTTTTATAGGGAGGGATTAACTTCCTGAGAATAGGAGTATTATTGGGCTGATGAAGTATCTTATGGGTGATAGTAAGTTCTTGAAGTAGTATCTGATTTTGTAGTTCAAGCTATCCTAATTGTTTTAAGATTGAGACAATGGTGTGTTCTGAAAGGTGTGCCAGTGGCAAATCTGACAATGTTGTTATAGGAGTTTGCCAGTTTGTTAAGGTTACTTTTGGAAAGATTGGTATAGATGGGTGTGGCATAGAAGAGGGTAGAGATTAGGTGGGTGTGGGCAATGGTGGTTCTGGCTTCAGGGGTTAAGAAAGATTTTATTATGTACAGAGAGCCATGTTTTCTGTTAACAGTTTTGATAGTTGTGTTGATATGTGCATCAAAGTTCAGATGTTGCTCTATTGTTACGCCTAATAGTTTGGTGGTTGGGTCTGGAGCAATCATAATACCATTATTGGCCTTGACAGTAAGAACAGTAGGCAAAGACTTAATCGCTGGAGTAAAAATCAGTAGTTTTTTTTTTTGGCATTTAGTAGGAGGCATCGTTGTTGGAACCATTTTTCCACGGAGTTAAATACAGCTTATGTAATGGTTTGAAGCCCATTGAATGAGGAGGCAGTACACAATAGAGTAGAATCATCTGCATATTGAATGCAGGTGGCTTGAGGAATATGTAAATAAATATAGAAAAGAGGGGAGGTCCCAGGACAGAGCCTTGTGGGACCCCTAGATTAATAGGAAGATGAGATAAAAGGTTATTGTCCCAGATGGCAGCTTGCTGTCTGTTTTCTAAATAGGACTTGAACCATTTTAGTGCCTGTGAGCTGAATGAGTGTGTTTTAGAATGTCCAGAAGTATTTGATGGTTCACCATATCAAAGACTTTAGAAAGGTCAAGAAAGAGTGCTGCCGAGATTTTGTTATTGTTACGGTGTTTATTAATGCAATCAATGAAGGACAAGAGAGCAGTAGTGGTGCTATGGAAAGGTCTAAAGCCATGCTGACAGTCAGATAGGTTATTTTGGAGAAGGTAATCAAGCAGTTGCATTTTTCCATTACTTTGGCTAGAGGAGAGAGTAGGGCTATGCAGCGAAAGTTTGAAAGTTCAGTTGAGTTACCACCCTTGTGTAGTTGGATTATATGAGAGATTTTCCAGAGAGATTAGGAGCCTTCAGAAATGGTTCTATTGATAAGAATGGAAATGGGGTAGGATAGTACTTTAGCTGCAATTTGCAGATATTCTGCAGGTAGAAGATCAGCAGAGGGGGTGCAAGGTTTAAGTTTGGTGAGTAAGGTAAAGATATGGGATGTAGGAACTGGCTTAATTTGAAAGGTTGGGAGTGTACTAGTCCGAAAGGATGGGAGGGATGAGTTACCAGGAGGTAGGGAGTTGGCAAGAGAATGAACGGTTTCAGTAAAGAAGGTATTAATGATGTCAGCAATCTCATTAGGAAGGTTTGAGGAGAGTCCAGCAGGGGTTGGAGTCTTGGTGTGGCCTGGGTGTAAAAGTTTATTTATAGCAGACCAGAAAGTTTGTGGCTTTTGTTGATGTTTGTGCCAGAGTTTAAAGTAGTAGTTCTTTTTGTCGAGGAGTATTGCTTTTTTGGTGGCATTTCTTAAATGTTTATAGTTCTGGTGGTCTATTGGGTTTTTAGTATTTCTCCATTTAGACCAGATCTTATTTCTTACTAAACTTTTTTGTCTAGTCTCTTTTGTATGCCAAGGAGCAGTTTTACTTCTAGTTCTTATAGATCTAGTAGGGGCATGGTATTCAAGGATTTGTAGGAATTTGGAGTTAAAAAAGGATACTGCTTCCTTAAGAGGGAGCAGTTTTAAGGGATACCAGTCACAGGCCTGCAGCTCAGCTTGGAAGTTAGATGGATTAAAATCTTTTTGTTCTGAGTGATTTTGAAGGTGGTTTGGTTGGGAATAAGGGATTTTTGCCTAATTATACAGGTGAGGTAGTGATCACTTATATCGTCAGGAAGAGTATTTGCTTTGTAAGAATGGAGATGGCTATTTGCTAGTATCCAGTCTAAGGTGCTTTCTTTTTTAGTTAGTTTATGGATTCTGGTTGGAGTAGTGATAATTTGTGAGAAACCATGGAGATTTATATGGAGTGTAGATTGAGATGAGGTACAGCTATTCCAGTCAATGTTAAAATCAACAAGTACAATGGTTTCTTGAGGGAAGGAGGAGGAGGAAAGCCAAGAGAGGATAGTTTCAAGGGTGTTGATATTGTTGCCTGAAGGTAGGTAAGAACATATTATATAAATGGACTTGCTAGCATTGATCTGAAACTTAGAAATGAGGATTTCTGCATTACTATCTAATGGGTGCTGTATGTCTACTGTGGAAACCTGTAACCCTGACTTAAACAAAATAGCTACCCCTCCACCCTTTTTGGTTGAACAGTCTAATCTTATTATATTATAACTGGGTGGGATAATTTCATTGTCCTTTTTTACTGGTTTAAGCCAAGTTTCAGTTAGACATAGAGCATCAAAGGAATGAATTTCTAGGAGAGCATGGAGTTGGCTGATTTTATTATTTAAGCTGTGTATGTTCAGTTGACCAATGAGTAAGGTGTTAGTAGTTTGAATAGAGGTAAAGGGAGTAGTAAGTTGGGGATGGTAGGAGTTGGAAGGGGTGTTGTTGCCTGGTCCTGGGTTAGGATGAATATCATAGTGGAGTAATGAGTATTGATGAAGAATAAGTAAGAACTTTAGAAGTTTATAAAGACTATTTTGTGACTTTCTAGCTTGTTGGAAGGTAATATGAGCTATTCTGTGAAACTGTGGGGAGAGGTAAGTTGAGGTAGAGGTGATGTTAGCATGGTTCAGGGAACTAAGTTGACTCAGAGGCAGTGTTTGTTTTAGTGGAGAAGGGGATGCCCTATGGTGTAGGTGTTCATACAGAGTAAGTACAAAGGATGTAGATAAAGTGGATAATATAGCAAGCAAAAGAGCAGGGCTTGTTAGTTTTGGTTGGAGAACAAATGGCATTGTTAGGAGGAGAGGTTGAGTGTGCAAGAAATAAGTAGGAATGATGCTAAGATAGAATAGGCTCAGCGTAGGATAGTTGTCAAGTAATTATGAATTGTCAGACAGATGTGGGTGTGTATGTATGTGATATGTCAGGATAGAATAGATTATAATTGGATAATTAGGGGAGGGTGTGTGTCTAGATGTGTATAGATGTAGGAGTAGTAGGGGTGGGTGGGATTTGGGGGTAGGGTAGGGGAGCAGAGTGAGCCAGTAGGGCGAACAGAGAGGGTAGAGCCAGAGAGTGGATACATTTCAAGGAGAACAATCAGGAAAGTTTGAAAATCAGAAGGTAAGTGTGAAGGGTAGAGGAGGATAGTAACGAGGGTGTCAGGAGAGATTTAGGCAAAAATAGAAGAGTAAAGAATGAGTAAGAAGCTACAGGAACACAGATAAGAGAGAGAAAGGCTGGGAGCTCAGAAATCAGGGAAAAATCACTATGAAGAAGGTTAAGTAATACAAGTCAGGTAACAAAGGTAGGGCACTACCTAGTGGCCAGTTACGTAAGTTGCAGTAAGAGAAAAACGGTCACCTATGGGGGATACAAAGCTGGAGTAGAGGAGGGAGATATCCTAGATAAGGAGAGGGGAGTATAAGTGAGAAACAAAGGTTACTTAAGGTTAAAAAAGGGGGATTTGGCTGATGGATACCCTGGAAGGGTTGTCTATATACCTAACAGTAGTAAAATTAGCTAAGCGATAGCTGTATTCTTTACTGGGAGAATGGCTGTCAGGGAAGCAGGTCGAATTGTCCCTATTCAGGGCTTAAAATCTGTCGCATCCAGCAGGTCACCTTCAGGTAGGCTGGAGCTGGAACAAGCAGGAACACAAAGTTTCACTGTATTCTTTACTGGGAGAATGGCTCTCATGGAAGCAGGTCGAATTGTCCCTATTCAAGGCTCAAAAGCTGTAGCATCCAGCAGGTCACCTTCAGGTAGGTTGGAGATGGGACAAGCAGGAACACAAAGGTTAGGTAATAAACTCCGTAACTAGGGATGCACAGCAGCAAAGAGGACAGGGCAGGAAGAAATCATAAAATTTCAACATAAAAGTACACTCGGACTTCTATCATTATAATCCAATATCACTCAATATGCACAATCTCTGCAGAAGTAAAATCATCAAAATAATTCCACATTAAAGAAACCTATAACTAAGCAAGAGGTTGCTACTGGCAAACAACTTTTCATCTCACTGTTTCATCTACAAATTCAGTGTCTACTGCCCTTGATGAACCAATTGCCTACATTACACTGAAGAAAAAAATTGGTAAGCTGGTAATATTGCAACAGGAAATGACTGAGAAACCGACAATACTTCATAGTTACTAGGCATCTTATACAAAGGAGGGCACCCTTAAAATGCACCAAATAATCGAAAACTAGGGGCATGACATACCATGCATCCATACCTCTCAGCCTCTTAGCACAAGAAATCTGAACAACATGCTGCATACAATCAGGGCAGAGCATCATTAAGTCCAGGATTAAGGCTCCGACTTGCTAATAAGCTGCTTCTTATATCCAACAAACAGTGTCCATTTCCATCCATCTCCATTTTCCTGCTGTGCAACTTTCTGCAAGTCAATAAGAAGAGTACTCCTGAGTCACCCCTGAAAAGGGACACTTGGACACTTGTTAACCAGGTAAGCCTAATGGACACAAATATATAAAATAAAGAAATGCTGCCATGGCCTATAAAGGTATTAATCAACAAAACCCTCATAATACTTCTATTAACCAATTAACTGTGTCCATCTGTCTTTATAAAGGATGTTGTTTGACACCAGCTGCTTTGTCAGTCGTGTTTTGGCAATGGCAACTTAACATCAGCATCTTGCCAAATTTGCTTTGTGATATATTGCTCAATGCAATGCACCTGCTTTCATGGAAAAATGAGCAACACCAAGTTGGGAAAGTCTTTACTACTTCCAACCAGTTAAACTCCCTCACAAAAGGGGAAGCATCTCAGAACTCACATTTTTAATAATGTAGATTCTCTAAAACTGTACCAAATCCTGAATTAAAATCTGCTCCAATATTTACAGGAAAATCCACTTAACTAAGCACACTGATTTATGATGGTTTTCTGAAAGGATATCAGAAAAGCTTCCGATCTGCAGAACTGCAAAGCATCCCCCCAAAGAAACAACAAGCGTGCATTTTAACTATACAACTTCTACCCTATCACACATGTATAAAATAATGGTAGATGTGTTCAGGTAAATGACACGTGTCTTTCCCTAGATCTTGGCAGACCTGTGGGAGTACTTACAAAGTCATACAATTGAAATATTAAGTATCTTAATGTTTATATTACTATCCTTTACATTCATGTTCCAGATTCCCCAATTACTTGTCTACTTTGACAATTTATAACTTTTACTTTCACTCAGAACAAGTCTCCTTTCTTGCACCCTTTAATCTTTTAATTATGATAAGTTCTTGTTTCAGACTTACCAGCTATTTCAATAAAAACACCATTTAGCTGTTTGCCATTTAAGAATGCATACCCTTTTCTACAGAAGTCAACAAAAAAAATCATACTGACAATCTCCTGAAGGTCAATTTGTGAATAAATATGCTCTTTGAATTGCGCCATGCAGAAAAGAAGTCACTATCATTCATATTTTACAATTACTGCAGCACAACAATGTGGTTTATATGGTGGTTTGGTATAAAAGAAAGTCACTGGAACACAAAACTATGATCAGATTTTTCAGGAAAATGTAACCCTGTCTGATAGATTATAATTCCATGATATTACAAAATTATACAAAAAAAAAAAATCAGTAACAACCATATCTTTCACCTCAGATGTCATTATTGGACATGCATGTGAATAAGCCAATGATAACAGGCTTATGGCCAGAAGCAGTGAAAATATGGCCTTAAAAAATTCTTCGGCAGTTCAGGCTGGTTGTTGATAATTAAAAAGTGCTAACATAATTATGCAGTTCTTCTGACCACTTCACAAAACACTGTTTCAATAGCCAAAGTGATAGATGCACTGTAGCAAGTCTGATACACAAATATTATTTTAAGTTGTAGGATCTGCCATTCAGGTGACCAGTAAAAATGTTAACACTGCCTTAAATTGAACTTGGATTTGACATTGCATCAGTGAGATTTATAACCTGAAATCTAAAAGAAAAAGTCTAAAACGTACACAAAGCTCCATTTACATTCTACATACTCTGCTTTGTGATATTACGTACAGCCTCATGAATTCACAAATATTCCATCACAAATCCACCTTGACAGCTTACTTACTTAATTGCCGACATCATAATCTTTCATTATAATTTCACAATATACCCCCATAACAATAACTACCATGGTACTGTAGCAGCAACTAGGTTGAAGCCAACAAAAATAGTCTAACAAACCAGATCAAATATTTTGTTTACCTGCAAACAGCCTTTGTAAAACAAAGAATAAGCAGGAGTTATGCCACTGCTAATGCAATGTAAAATGAACTGCATCTAAATAAAATTTTAGGGAAGTCGTCTAGAATGTGTCAGCTATTCTTTAATGAGTTTTTCAAATGAGAAACGAATAACCGGATAAGATCTGCAGTGGCAAACAAAGAAATGCTGACTCTCGCCATTAAAAGTTTTGTTTTATCAGAAACACTAACAGCAATATGTATTCTGTGCTCTCCTTTAATCCCTATAGCCTTTTGGCAGATGACTGATGAAACTTTAAAAAATATCAATACTAACAATAGAAAAAAATATTACAGTGAAACCTATAGGCACAGGTGGATGATTTATGTGATTATGGTAACACATACACACGGAAAAAAATTATAGACTGTTAATTTCCACACAACCAAAAACAAGTGAAATTCTAATATTACTTGTCTCAAAGTCCACCTGTGCGTGTAAAATTAGTCAGAAAACAGGAAGAGCATACAAGTGATGGCTTATAAAGTTAAAATAATGGCTAAAGTATCCAATGAATAACTCAGGATCAGTGTTATCGTATTATGAGGACTTTAAATGCACTGTAACAAAAGCTAAAATGGAATTAGTATATGAGGCACTTAGCACTAGATGAGTCTGTAATTAGCTAAAAAGCAAAAATAATCATGCTCATATTTAATAGCTGCACGTATACCCAACTTATTCCAGTACTAAAAATGTTGCTAAATATTAATAAAATATTAAGTTGAAGGCAGCAAGTGTGGCAGAACAATACAAGCAGGTGTGTCTGTGCTAATCTTTCATGAAAATGATAATAAAGACTGAAATCATGCATCTGTTCCATAGGTGTATCACCTTCCGTGTATTTCAGCCACTTTTTCCAACCATCCAGGTATCAACATAAAACACAGCTTATGCAACAGACAAGCAGCTACTCTGTCACATAGCAACACACACATACCTTGTCTTTCATACAATAACTAGTTCAAATTCCACACACTCCAACTCTCTTATACAACACATAGACACACACTCTCTCTCATACAGAAATGAATGGCACCACTAGTTTAAATTGTACACAGGCACACCTACTCTCTATCTCACACAGACACAGTAACACACACATGCACTTTATCTCATGCAAACAGAATGGCTAACTGAAATTCCATATACATACACACACACACACACACACACACACACACACACACACACACACACACTTTCTCACACATACAGAAGCGAACAGTTTAGATTACACAAACATACACTTACCTTCCTTCTAAACCGAACGGCCAAACAAGCACACACGGACTTAACCCCTCTTAACAAAACTACTAGCTTACATTTCGCGTGACTGCAAAATGTATTTATGTCCACGTTGGTGTGTGCACACATGATTCTCCTTAAAGGAGAAGATGCTAATACCGCGATGCTGTAAAATTGGGATGGCGCTCACAACCCCATTTGCCATGTGGTTCTGGTGTCCTTGAGCAGGCGTCGAGAAGAAAGAATGGACTAAATTAATTAAAATAAAAAATAAATAAAGTAAAAAATTGTGCCCGTTACAAGGTCGGCCTTTATGGCATCCTAGGCGGTCGCCTAGTTCACCTATGCCTAAGGCCGGCCATGCCTCACTGTTGCATTTGCCTTAGTTATACAAGTAGCCTACTATAGCTTAAGACATCTGGGAGGTGGAAGGGGAAGTGCCCAGGAGTCTCTGGAGAATGGTCCTAGTAAAGCCTGTCCTAGACCTAGATAAAATCTTCTTTGTAGTGCTTTGTAAAGTTATGTAGAGAGGACCAAGTTGTTGCTACAAGATTACGTCTAGAATCCAATCCTTTACAGAAAGCCACAGATGAAGCCAATGGCCTGGTAGAAAGAGCCTTGACCATGTCTGGAATTGACGTATTGTGGTGGGTATAGCAAAAAGTAATAGCATGAAACAACCATTTGTAAGTATTCTGCTTGGACACAGTTTGTCCTTTCTTTTTACTTTTGCAAGACATGAACAACTGATGAGAGTGCCCAAAACATTTAGTCATGTCAGGACAAAACCTAAGTTATCTATCCACATTATGGAATAGTCTCTCTCTCTCTCGCTCTCTCTTTCTCTCTCTCTCTCTCTCTCACTGTCATTTTTAAATTCTGTAAAGAAGACAGTGGAGATAGATAGCTTGGCTCAAAGTAAACTCAGACATCACTTTATTCATAAATGAGGGAGAAGTTCTTAAGAAAATGCAGTCTTTGTGGAAAATGAAATAAGACTGTCCTACTATAAGAGCTTGAAACTAAGGTAACTCTTCTTGCAATTCAGCCATATAAGCAGCTTCAAATGGAGCAAGAGTTAATTTATCCTAGTCAAAATTAAGATCTCAAGGAGGGATGTTTCCCAGCCTCCCTTAATACCTGTTGCATATCCTCAAAAGATATATTTGGATTCTATCATCCTGGAAGTTAGCTGCAGTTGTTTGCTGTTGGGATGTATCAAGCACCCCTTGTCCTCTGTGTGAATAGGTACAGTCTGTCAATAATCTTGTGGTAATTTTTCTTGGCCATTGCCAATAGAAGAGGGAATTATTGTTGCCTTGGCCAAAAGGGAGTCTCTACATGACTGTAGACATTAGTGTAAAGGGTGGAAAAGCATACAGGATCTGGAATACTGGCTAAAATTTCACCCACTGTGCCTCCTTAGCCAGTGCCAAACTGCCAAACCTACTGACATAGCACAATCGACTCAGTTGAACCTCATGGTGTTAATGCTCAATTGCAAGACCCTGAACAAAAAAATACAGTCTTCACACTTGAGAATATAGACACCTGTACAATTACAGGGTCATGTTTATAATGTGGCAGAGAGAAGCCTAGCAGTGCAAGGTTTTGGGGCTTTCCAGAATTTTAGACCAGCAACTTTAGATACAAGGGCTAAAGGAGTAGTTGTCCTAGTGTGGTCTAACAGGATGATGTGCCAAAGTTCATACATGTGTTGATCATCATAGAAATAATCCTTTACCATCCTAGCTGGCTACAGGTCACTCTCCATGTCCCAAGAAGTTCACTATGTATACTTGGACCTACTGCAGATGCTTAATATACAGCCTACCACCCTACTCTTGGGAGACTTTAACTGCCCCTCTGTAGACAGGCACCCATATGGCCTGAAATCTACAGGCACAGAAATTCCTGGACTTTGTAAATACAAACACCATTGAACAAATAGCGAATACACCCATTAGAGGATCCAACATGCCGTATCTTCTTCTGACTAATAAGGAAGAAGACTGCACCATCCCCGGTGTCTCATCCTTCCTGGTAATGTCCAGCCATAAAGCTGTCACCTTCAAAATCAAAATTAACTCCATAATCCTAGTAAAACTGTAACCCTCAGGAAATTTTCCAAAGCAAATTACCTTTTATTATGCAATACTGTCACAATTCCATGCACTCCAAACCTAGAGAACACAGCAGTCTAAGCTGAACTGCTGTCAAAGACTGTACAACCATTTCAATGAATGCATAGATGCTGCTTTAGCTACCAGAAGTAAGCCTTTTGGTGGAGATATACAAAATTTTCCTGTCAAGTAACCTGGAGATATATTGAGTCACTAAATATGAACAACTCAAAGAATTCTCATCCAGATGCTGCTTTGAAAAAAAGAACTGCAATTGATGACATCTACCTTACAGTAACTACCTTTCAAGATGGATGGCTTTAAAAATTACTTAGAAAACCTCAAATTAAATTCTCAAAAACAGACTGATACTTTTAAGGAACTATTACAGCAACACCATACAAAAATAACAAATATAGAGACTTCTCTAAATGACATTGAAGGGAGACTCAAAGAAGAAGAATTCCAAAAAGAATTTCTGCTTAAACAGAATACATGACTGCATAACAAAATAGATGACTTAGAAAACAGGGAAAGGAGAAACAACATAAGGATCTTGGTCTGCCTGAAAGCACTGAAATAGAAGACATTATTTCATTCTTAACAACCTGGATTCCTGAATTTTTAGACTTGAAAGAGGGACTTTTATTTGGAATTGAAAGGACGCATAGAGCACTGAGGAAACCTGCTTCTAACTCAACAAATACTCCGCCTAGAGCCATAGTTATAAAATTTCTTTCATTTCTGGACAAGGAACTAATATTAAAATCTGCTTAGAGAAAATCACCATTAAAATACAATCTAAGCCTGATAAGGTTTGACAATGATTATTCTTCCAGAATACTAGAACAAAGGAAAACATCTGGCCAATAATAAAACTGTTGAAACAAAACAACATTAAAGCACAGTTGGCCTTTCTAGCCAAGATAAAAATAATTTTTGCCAATGAGAACCTTTAATGACTTAAAATAAGCTACTATATTCATCAAAAACAACATAGTGTCTATCCCAGAAGAAATGGAATGAATGGCCCTACTCTTAAAAGAATAAAAGAAACACATCCTTGGACTGATGCTAGAAAGAAGAAACAAACAAAAAAAAATGATTCCAAAATAGCTGTCCCCAAAAAATAACTTACAACTACATCTCTCAAAGTCTCAACTGATATGGTACATAACTTGTCATCCATTTTTATTTAAAAAAGGAGGGTTTCTTAAACATCTGAGAAGCAGCAATGATTTATTCAGAATGTTCAAAGAGTCCAATAATTCTTCACAAATAAAGGTAGATCAAGATGGGTTACTATTTACATTATATATAAGCCAAACAACGCAACATATAATACAAACATAGAAGTTTCTATTCCCCTACTTGAACTCAGTGAATACTTATTCTGTTCATTTTTCATTGATTTTACTTATAATAATTTAAGTAATTAATTAACTAATTCAACAAGGTACGATTCATCAGAGTTCAGACTCAAATGTAACAAATTAACATCATATATAATAGCAGTAACAGTAGAATGTTTTGAAAAAAATGCTGTCATGGAGACTAATGCATTCTTTAGTTAAAGTATGATTTAGAAATGTCATGTATATCCTGGTTAAATAATAGTTGCAAGATCTTAGTACAAATGTCATCATTATACTGTCTAAATATAGTTAATATAAATTATGGCAGGTATCATAGCTTTGAGTGCTGTTTGATCAATCCTGATATGGTGTGCATGGATGCAGTCATGTCTGGCAGCTAGTAAAAATGTCAGTATTATTGTGTATAAACATAGTTAATATTAATTATGGCAGGTATCATAGCTTTGAGTGCTGTTTGATTAAGCTTGACATGGTGTGTGTGGATGCAGCTGTGTCTGGCAGCTGCTGTATGTTGCCATTTTCATCTCCAGGAAGCTGTGGGTTGCAGCTTGTGATCAAGGTTTACTGATGCTTGTGTATTAGGAAGAGACATTTGGTGTTTTAGCCTGGATCCAGGGGAGGGGGTGGATAAAACTGTGATTTGGGATATATTGGCAGATAATAGTTTATTTATACAACTGCTGAGTGAGAGGTGGGAAGGCTGGAAGAATGTGTTATCTCTTGTTGTGATGACTTGTTGGGAGGTTTTTTTTTCTGTTTGCTCTCCGTTCTTTTCTTGGCTGCTGCCTCAGTGAAAGGGACAGATGTTAGGCTTAAAGTTGCAGTGAAGTGAAGCTTTGCTTCAGGTGCATCATGAGCCTCTGGTATGCAGTACACAGACACAATAACAGAAGCAGATGGTCCCAGGTTGGTTTGGTAATGGAGACAGAGTGACGATAATGTTTAACGGCTCTTAGGAGCCTCCAAGATGATTCTCAACAATTAAGTTTTTGGTTTAAAAATATATATAATAAAGGGGCTGTTTTAAACCACATGTACACATATTGATGGTCTCCCAACACTTTGTTTAGCTCATTAAGTTGATTCTTTATAAAATAAATAAAATAATAAGCACAGTTTTATATTTAAAATGTATTTAGGTCCAAACATATTAAGGACTTACATAAGAGTGGAAGTCTGAGTTATTGTGAAAGACTAAGAGCACTTGATCTTGTGCAGTACCCTTTGCAGTCGTCTGGGAGGTGAGCTTGCTTGGATGTGTTGGGAATATGGGGATAGCTGATTCTAAGGGTGTTTAGGGTTGCCAGGAAGTGCTAGAGAGTCATCAGATTTCCTTCATGGAAATATCTGTGGGAATGTAAGGTGTGTTGAGTGGTTCACTGGCAGAGTGGCCACTGCATGGAACAGGCTGGTAAAATGGAACAGGACAAATATTGGTTTGGATATTTTAAGAACAGCCTGGAAACATACTACATGAAATGGTGAATGGTATTCTGGCAAAACTGTATGGGCATTGTTGCACATGCTTGAAGTACTGATATGTGTATATGTAAGGATGGAAATATACTTATAACCAAATAAGAAACTAGAAGGGTCTCATAATTTAAAGTCTATGGACTGTTTAAATATGCTTGGAAGGAGCTAATAATAAGAATAAACATTACAACTTGTGGTCTCTCAAATAAATAGGCAACAGCCAAAAAAAAAAAAAAACACACACAATAGTTATGTAATGTATGATTTTAGTAAATCTAGACATAAAATATATAATTGTCATATAAAATGAAGCAGTCTGCTGAATTTAGATATTAAAGACAGGCTTTAATAACATGGGCTTGTGTATAATAACACTACTGTCTTAACTTGTCATAAATGACATACACTACATTGAACATCAAGGGGAAGCATGATGATTTTCTTATATAAGTAAATATGCATAACAAGTCATGTAATTGCTTTAACTTGAATTGTAGTTTTTGTAACCCATCTTGAACATATATAATACTTAAGCGGTTACCAAGGTAACTAATGTTTATACATGACATCAAACTGACAAAGTTGTTCAAGAGAAACAATAGAAGCCTGAACTTGTAATGTCACAGAATGTAACAATCATATTCTGAACAAATAGTATTAAATTGACAATAGACACTCAGTTTAATAACCTGGGCTTGTGTATAATAACACTACTGTTTTAACTTGTTATAAATGACATACACTATATTGAACATCAAGGGGAAGCATGATGATTTTCTCATATAAGTAAATGTGCATAACAAGTCATATAATTGCTTTAACTTGAATTGTAGTTTTGTAACCCTTTACCATACATAATACTTAAGCTGTTACCAAGGTAACTAATGTTTTATACATGACATCAAATTGACAAAGTTGTTCAAGGGAAACAACAGAAGCCTGAACTATTAATGTCACCGAATTTAACAATCACATTCTGAACAAATAGTATTACATTGACAATAATCACTCAGTTTAACATTTGCTGATTATACAAAATAGAATGTTGCCATTTAAATCTAAAAAAACTTTCAGTATATGCCATAAAATGGCAATTTATGAATATGGAAAGGAACTTGTAATCATTAATAACAATAAGTGAATTTGTTGTTTTTAACCTACAGTTTCATTCATTTTATAATAAGAAATGACAGATTTGAAAATCCTTATGTGTAGGAAATGGGGGGAAGAGGGATGCACTGATAATTAAAATGCACTAACTTTCATCAGTGTTCACATAAACAAACCTGGTGCTTTAAGTAAGCTAGCAACAAACAAAGTGATTACTTAAATGCTGGCAAGCAATGAAATATAACTTCTGATATATCCAGTAACATACATTGTATTATAAACATTAGGTATTAATATTATTGCCATCTATTTATATTAAATAATATGTTTTGAAAGACTTCATCAGTAAGGGTGAAAATGTTAAATATCTGTCTGCTATAATCTTTTATTGAGGTTTTATATATGATATATCCTACTTTACTATGATTGAATTGCTTGTCATCTATCTTTCATGTAAATATTAATTGCTTATACAATAAGTAGACATTTATAGTGTATTAGAATTCTGTATAATCTACAATAGTACTATATATGTTCAAAATAATATATATATTGCTTATTCCTATTACAAATATTCTCCATATGATAATTCAATTTATGGAGCTTAGATATTCTAGATTGTCAAGGTATGAGTGATAATCTGATGGACTTAGGTTTATCCATCAGATTAGGAATGATTTTCATTCCATGGCTAGTGCGGATCTTAGTTTTGTTAACATTTGTTAATTTAAGTTTGGTATTTCACAAAACATTTTTAGTATGCCTGACCAAAACATTACTTTATTGGTAAACACTCAAAGTATAAAACTGATAATTTTCTTTAAAAGCTCAAACATATACTTTATAGTCATCAGAGGAAAATGTTTAATAGTCACAATAAAACAAAATATACATAGTCTAAACAACCTAAGATGGATTTAACTTTATTATCTTTAAATAGCAATAGCTTAAACAATCCTAGCAAGAGATGAAATCTACTGAAATATTTAAAACTTTACAAAGCATAAATTGTCTTCCTTCAAGAAACTAATTTCAAAATAAATGACAGTTACAAATGGAATCCTAAGGAATATATGATACTGGCGCAATCCACTAATAAGACAAAGACAAAAGGGGTAAAAATTTTATGGAAAACAAATATGATTGACCCAGAAATCATTTAGAAGTATGAAGATAAAGAAGGCCTTATGGCATTAGTAATAGTTAAATATAATAACAGAATATGGACCCTAGCCAATCTATACTGGTTCCCAGGCATTGGAACAGGAGCTGTTAAAAACACTTGGATTTCATTTCCAATAATTATAAAGGCAACTTAATATTAGGAGGAAATTTTAACTGTAAGTTTGATATTTCTGAAACTACAAATAAAAGACTGCTGCCTACATCTGCTGTATCAAAAGCTTTAAACAAGTGAGTAGAATTGTTTCATCTTGTAGATACTTTCAAATTTAAAGAAGATAAATCTTTGTTGTTCTCCCATCAAGATCACAGATTTGGTACCAGACTAGAATAGATAAAATATTTGCTGCCCATGACTTACACTGTAAAATCATTAATTTCTCAATCACTCCCTGCCCCTTTTCAGACCACAATTCATTGATACTAAAACTTCAAAATGGGTACAAACCATTAATCTTTAATTCCAGAATTCCAGCATATATAACTAAAATTAAAGAGTTCAAACCCTGGTTATTATCTGAATTGCAGTTCTTCTTAGATATTAATTATATCAAAGAGATAAATAAAATAATGATATGGGACTCATTAAAAGCTTGCATATATGATAAAACCCTAACTTGGTATAAAAATATCAGAGAATGGGATTCTGAATTATTAGATATACAATAAAAACGTTTGTCAGTAAAAGCTGAAAAAATCAAAATCATTTGGAGATGAAAAAGAAAGTAGAAGGATTAAACAATAAATACAATGAAATTCTAACACATAAAACTAGTTTAGCTTAAGAAAAACTAAAAATTAATACCTTAGCCACTTCTCCCAAATATCTACATAATGTATCCACAAGAATCAAAATACAGTCAAAAGCTAATAACATTAAAAGTATCTTCCATGAAAAGAAAGGGAAAAATGTCTCAGACATAGGTGACATTCTTGATGCCTATATAAATCACTATATGGAACATTTCCAAAAAGAAGATATACATATCGATCAATTAAATCTAGATGAAAAATGTTCTAATATAAAAAAAAAAAAAAATTCAAACTAGATCTGAAAGCACCCATATCCTACAAAGAAATTACAGAGAAAATAAAAGAGGGTAAAAATAATAAAGCTCCAGGTATAGATGGCATAATTATGGAAATATATAAACTTTTTCCTTTAAAGATACTATCCCTCTTCCGTAAAACTCTATTAGAAGTTCAGTCACAAGCTTTAATACCACTCTCTTGGAGATATTCTTTAATCATACCAATCCTAAGGGAAAACAAATCCCCAAACCTCTGTACCTCATATAGACCTATATCATTACTAAATAATGACTATAAGATATTTATGACAATATCCCATTCGATTCTCGGCTGGAGCTGGAGCACCTTCTGTGTGGAGTCTGCATATCCTCCCCATGGTCGAATGATGTCTAAAGACATGCAAGTAGGTGCGTGCATGAATGGGTGTGCCTTCCTTGAAGGTTGGGCATTGACCTGGCAACTTGGCACCATCAAAATCCACTGCCAATCATTAGCAGACCGGAGTTCCACTGTGGTGAACCCTTACCAGAAAAAGCCAAAAGAAAGATGATTAACTAACAGAATGAAAATACCACTATCCAAAACAATAAATAATGATCAAACTGGATTTATATATCATAGACACACACATGACAATATTAAAAGGATAATTTCACTTATATATTATGTTAATTAAGAAAATAAAGACACACTCATAATTGGTTTAGATATAGAGAAAGCCTTTGATTCCCTAAATTGGGACTATTTATTTAAAATCCTAATGCTGTTTGAATTTCCTGCATCCTTTGTTCATAACCTAAAGAATATATATACAAATAATTTAGCGCATGTCAAGTTAGGTCCTTTTACCTCTGAATCTATACATATAACAAAAGACACTAAACAAGGATGGCCCATGTCACCGATTCTGTTTGCTCTGGCTAATGAAATATTGGCAGATTTGATTTGTAACAATATAAAAATCAAAGGAATAGATGTTTATGAACAATACAATTCTAAAGTAATGCTATTTGCTGATGACATATTACTAACATTATTTAATACAAAAGAGACAGAAGAATTAGATTAATTGACAAATTTCACATGACTTCAGGACTTCATTTCAATAAATCAAAATCAAAATTTTTATTTTTAAATAATAAAAAAAAAGAACTGCAGACTAAGGGGGATCACATCATAGGGAAATAAGAATCTACATTAAAGTATCTAGGAATTGAGTTATACAAGGATAATAATGAATTAGACTCAAAAAGATACGATAATATCATCAATACAATTAAAATCTCTGTGGAAAAATGGAACAAAGTAATATTAATATTTGAAGATAGACTACATTTAATAAAAATGGTTTTACTGCCCAAGATCCTATATATAGCCTTGGCAATACAACTCTTACCAGAAAGGAATACGAAATAAATTCATGCCTAAATATTTTTTTATGGTTTCCCAAAAGAAGCAGAATAGCTTTAATGCATCATATTAGAACATGGAAACAGGGAGGATTAAACTTTCTTGATATAGAAACAAATATAAAAGCATCAATATCTAAAACAATCTCAGTTTGGATAAGTCCAAATTACTCTGCAAACTGGAAACAATTACTAACTGCAATATCAATAAATTAATTTGATTTACAAAAATTTTTTCAAATAGATAAAAACAATTTGCCATGGCACATATGTATTAGTATGCAATATAACATAACTAAATCCACTAAAACAAGTATGATTAATTATTACATCGGCTCATTTAGGAAAATTATTAATGCAAATATAGATTTAAAAATCTGGTTTGATCTTTTAACACCATTTATAGTCACAAAGAACTTTCCACATAAAATATATAAAGAAATTATTAATTCTTGGGAACATAAATGATTTGTTTGTTGGCTCCAATGTATCAAAAAACTAAAAGTTTTAGATATGCAAGAAATAAAAACAACAAACAAAATTCCACAAGAGGACTGGCTAACTTTACAGAGTAGTCTATCATATTCACAAGATTTAAGTAGAATACTTAACAATTCTTCATTTAAAGAAATACCTAAATTTACAAAATACATATATGAAATAATATATAATGACTTAGACATGGGAAACAGTATTTCAAAATTTTACAAAATATTGATAAAGTATAAAACAACACCCAAAACATCATGCTGGAAATATATAACAAAAGGACAATCAACACAGTTAACTGAAGATATTAAAACAAATATCTTATTATCGATAAAATATACATCCTTTACACAATACTGGAAATTTTTTAATTGGAAATGCTTGCACAGAACATTCTTAACCCCAGACAGAATCAGTAAAATTAATTCTTTCATAAAAGGAATATATTGGAGATGTGAGCAAGTACACAATGCAGATTTGAACCAAATGTTCTTTGATTGTGTTAAAATTAAGCCATTTTGGAATGGTATTAATAACTTTCTACAAGCTTTATTTAATAAATAATTTTATTTAACTAAAGCACTTGTATTATTAAATGTGAACGAAGGTCATCACTTGAATAGGTCAAACATGTATCTAGTATGGACTATACTTGCAATCGGGTCTATATCAGAACACCGAAAGTTCACATTTTCGAATGTTCTTACATCGACCCCTAATCAGCGAACGCTGACAACATCGGACATTCAGAACAGCGAATTTTTTCCTAGGGAAAAAAAATTGCTGTTCCAAAACACATACACACAACACAAGCACACCAAACAAACAGCAATCCACACACATACACCCAAAATCTTACAGCTAACCCTACACTAAACTGTACAAACACCACTAACTATCCATTTACCTTAACCCAAACCCTAACCCTAAGGTCTGTCACTATCACACACTCACCTCACCCACGCCCTAACCCTAACTCACCTAACCCGCCCTAACCCTCACGTCCACACAATCGCACACATACCTCCCTCGCGCCCTAACCCTAACTCACCTAACCCATGCCCAATCGCACATTTACCTGAACCCGACCAGTAACTTTCCACCACAGTGCTGAAAATAGCGAAACAACAGAAACGGACAACCAAATTCTTTCCCTAGAGAAAAATTTGGTTATCTGTCATTTCGCTATTTTCAGCGTTTGCTGAATAGGGGTCGATGTAAGAACATTCGAAAGTATGAACTTTCGATGTTCTGATATAGACCCCTTGCAATCTCAAGGAAGTGCATAACAAGAAGATGGAATACAAACACAATATCAACTTTGGAGGACTTCTACAGTCTATTGAATACAACAGCATTATTGTAAATTAAAATTAAAGAACTAAGAATTTATCCAAAGCCACTTATTAACAACCCTTGGGGAAAAGTCTTATCGCTAATTGACACTATACAATAATTGCTCAGACACTTTGATAATGGATTGGACATACCTATAAAGTAACTGTATTCATTAAGATCTGTTATAGTGTCAGACTAATGTAAATAGTGTACATAGTTATTTAAGATGTTATGTATAAATCCTATGGAATTCATTCAAATGTATTTGAAAAATAAAAAAAAAAAATTGAGAAAAAAAAAGAAAAAAGAAATTGAGAAAAAAAACAAGTAAGCTTTTAACTAGCTATCAAAACAACTCACCATCTTGTCATCTTAAATTAAATATGATAAAAAAATTACTAAAAAGGTCACACAGAAAAAAACAATCATTAAAACTACAAGAAAAATCTAGCCAAGCCTGAATTTCCACTGTGTAATTCCTTAAACCTCCTGCATTTGAGGCACATGGGATATATGAATCAGGTGTGCTGATGAGGCTATAACAAGGCTGAAATAACTATGTCCACAGCTAGTGGGGTTAGGCTTTATTGGCCATCAATCTGTCCATTAAATGACTTAAAAAGTAAAAGGTCATGGGCATTCAGAATCGCCATATAGCTGAAATACCTGATGTTCTTAGGGGTCATTTGCATATATTTTATGTGCCTCTAATGCAAGAGATTGAAGGAATCACACAGTGGAAATTCTATGACTAAAAAAGGAAAAGTTTATAGCAAAATTTGCAAGAGTAATTCCCATAAAGACAGAAACTCACTCATCATATTATGTAGGCAACTTAGACTGCTAATTAGGTTAAGAAAAAGCCAACTGTGATAGCCTCCCAGTTAATATAACTATAATGACTTTTAAAGCTATGTCAGAAAACCTCAACAACATCACACAGCAATGTCCTGAACTTGTGGTAAATGGTGCCACATTCACTGAGCCTGGCAATATAGCATTACTTTTATCAAACAATTTCAGTTTCAGATTTACTCCCCTCTCACCCCAACAATCTCCTCCAAAAATACCCTCAAACATAACCCCCTCCAATTATAACTAGGGAGCACACACTGACTGGAGTAATTTATGCCAAGAACATGACCTCAATGGGGCCCACATGATACCTCCTGAATAGTTTAAGATATAACTTGTCAGGACCCCTAGAGTCATTATTTCACTATGGACGTAAAACAGGCTTTGTGTCATGTGAATGGAGGACTGCAACAGGCATCCCCCTTCTTAAAGGATGAGTCTCAACAGCTCCTGAATACTACAGGCTCATTAGTCAGAACAGTCTTATTTGCAAAGCCATGGAAAGAATGATCTGGCTCTTACGTCTCTGATGGATGAGGCAGTCAGTAAATCACCACCTATATAAAGCAAATTTGTGTGTCACATTTGGGTAGCACTGCTAGGCTTATAAGGACCCTATCATTTGTTAGCCTAGTATACGGCTATGAACCTACTGGACCCAGAAAATTAGGATGGAGGAGTCCACTTCTACAAAGAATCTGGTCAGTACTGAAGTCTTTCAGGGCACAGTGCTGGGTTCTTTATTTTGGCATGTACTTCTCTGAAGTCGAGACCAACATCAAAGGAGTATGGTTTGCCAAAGTTTGAAGCTGATTGGAAACAGGAAGCAGTTATAGAACCCCTCCAAGATATTAATATGCTCCAGGGTGGGCTCATCCAGACAAATAACTGTTGCCATAGACAATGTCTAAATTTCATGTCAAGAAATGGATTATAGCACACTTTTCAGAAAAAGGGTGACCCAGGAGATGAGATAATTGATAACACACCCCTAAGAGTAGAGCCAATAGTCAGTGATTTGTGGATATATGTTTACAGTACCCTGGCTTTTGAGACACATGTGTCTAAGGAAATAGGGAAATTACTCCTATGTCACTAATCTTATAACCAAGGGTACGGCACGTAGGCCCAAGGAGAACATTGTTTAACTGTACTTAGCCCTCCTCAGACCTCATCACTGAGTGTAATGGAATGTAATGATCCTCTTCAGTATATAAATAACCAGGCACATGCAACAAGTAGAATACCCACAGTGGTTCCTCACAAAAAGACTACAGGGCATTAACTACATGCCCTATGTGGCTCTCTTCAAAGCCCTATCCCTATCCCTATACTCTGTCCCCTGATCTATGATGGCATAAAAAGGCAACCTAGGATGACACTCTGATCATCTTACATATCAAGAAAAAAAATAGCATTAGAACTTCCTGATTCAGGGACTTAAACCTTGCTTGGCATGCTAACATACATCCTGTTATTCAAACAACTTTGCTATGAGTATTTCAAATGTGTTCCCATTTTTGAGCCTTTGTACCCCCATCATACCTCTAAACTGTCAAGATTTTCACAGAATGTCCAGATTTCTGCATACTATTTATTGGTCTATTTCCTCATAAAATTTGTGGTTTTCAGGAAAATGACTGAGGGCTCAGTCCTAGGACCCCTCCTGTTCCGCATATACTTCTCAGAGGTACAGGCAAGCACAGGAGGACTATGGCTGACCAAGTTCACAGATGACTGCAAACTAGGGGTATAATTGACTCTCTGGCTGACACAGACATCCTCCAAAAGGGTCTCACTGAGATGGACACCTGGTGTCAAAATCATGGCCTCAAGCTAAATGTCAAAAAGTGCATAATCATCACCTTTGGAAAAAACAAAGAACCCACAAACTACCACATAGGTGGTAGTCCCCTAAATACTGAAGACGTAATAAGGGATCTGGGGACCCAAGTAGATTGTAAACTCTCCTTTGATAATCACATTGCCAAAGTGGTTAGAAAATCCTTCTATGTGGCACACTTTATCACAAAAGGGTTCGCATCAAGACCCATCATAGAGTACAACGCCCCATTTGGGATGTATCTTACAAGACACCTGCAACAGCTGGAAAAACCACAGAAGTACCTCACCAAGAGGATCACTGGCCTCAAACAGATGCCCTATGCAGCTCGACTGAAGAAACTCCAGCTGTACTCGATTGCATACCGCCTACTCAGTGGTGATCTCTGCCTGACATACAAGGCCATGTCCAACCCAGAACTGATCGACATGCTCCACCTAAAGAAAGGCTTATCCCCTCGAGCCACATGCTCTAGGGATCTAAACCTCACCCCAACAATAAATAGGATGTGCTGGAGGGATAGATTCCTGTCACAGAGACTTCCCATGCTTTGGAACAAGATTCTAATCTACATTAGGCAGAGCTCCTCGCTAACACTCTTCAAGAGAAACTTTGACGAGTGGATGGGAAACAGAAAGTTTACCCCAGGGATCACTTCAGTGGCTCTGCTGGACAGAGGCACAGGAAATTAATCAAAGGGGGCGGCGAAAGTCAATGCATTCTGGCTAGGCTTTTAAATGCCTTCAGGCAAATAGCCTAGTACCTACCTATGAATCTATGATTGAAGTCACTAAACATAGACATATATTTGAGCATCAGACTTCATATCCTTCAGAAAATGCATGCTAACATAAATATGGTTATTCTAACAACTTTCTTAGTTTATAAGAAGAGCATTTAAAATTGGTCCCTATTTTTGGGTCCCATTCTTATAGAATTTTGGACAGATTTCTTGCTTCAAGAGGTGGAAAAGTAGAGCATCATTTATTTATATACTATAAACAAACAGTTATAAAGTATTATTATTATAGCAGCCTGTATCACCTCCGTAAATTCCACCACCCCAATAGAAAACCTTCTCAGTTGGACAGCCTCCACATTCAAGTAAGAAACTCTGATATTGGGAGATTTTAATCTTGACTGGACTACCTGCACCTTTGATAACACAACAAACTACATTAATCTCTTTGGCTTCTCCCAGATAATATCTTCTCATATAAGAATTGACAAACACAGTAACAACCAATCCATCCTTGACTGAACCCTAACAAATAGACCCTTCCTTTTTCACCAAGAAAACTGCCTAACAGGCTCCCTTAGTGACTATATGCCCATCAATCTTGTCAGGCATAAGGCAAACCATATAAACTACAGCATATATAAACATAGCCAAAGCAAACAAAATTTCTTCACCAATACCTTCAAATCTCTCCTAAAACAAGGAAACTGGTCACCTCTAAACATCTACAAGTAGATAAAGCATTCCAATACTTCATCAATACATTTCTAGATATCCTTAACAGCCTGGCGCCTTTGAGATGTATTTGGGTAAAAGAAAACACAGTCTCTTGGCTAACAAAAGATACTAAACTACTCACAAAACAAACAGATGGAGCCTGGAATTACTGTTAAATCACCAAAAACCAAACCAGCCTGCTAAACTATTGTCACCTAAGAAACTCAGACATACAGCAGATAAAACAAGACAAAAAAGTGTACTATACATTACTCCAACTGAGGCATCTTAATTGCTTGCTTGCTTGAGTCTTTCGGCTTTTCCCAGTTAGGGGTCGCCACAGCGGAACTCCGGTCCGCTAATAATTGGTAGTGGATTTTTACGTACCGGGTTACCAGCCCTGATACACAACCTTCAACGAAGGCACGCCCCATTCACGTATGCCTCCACACAGAAGACACTCTAGCTGAGAATCAAACGGGACAACGTCTTGCTATGAGGCGACAAGACTACCGCAGCACCACCACTGCAACTGAGGCATCTTAATAATCCCCAAAAATTCTGGAGTGCCATAAAACTACTCTTAAAACTGTACACAAAAACTACATCAGCTTGCATCCCCAACAAACACCACTGAGAGCATAGCAACCCAGTTTAACTTACACTTTTCAAACTCTATATTTTCGCTGGTAAAAGATAACAAGAGTACCACGTTAACTCCCCACATTAACACCACCCAGTTCAACACGGCAAACTAATTCTCTCTCCTTCAATCCAGTGCAAACCAGGCACATACACAAAGTATTCAACAAACTAAAACCTTCCTGTCTTGCAGCAGACCAACTCCCAAATAAATCAGCAGACGATGCATTCGCTTATCTAGTCTCCATACTAATTAACCGCTCCATCTCAGAAGAATATGTTCCTAAACTTTGGAAAGTCTCACACGTTATCCCCCTACATAAAGGAGGCACATCTACAGTTATCAAACTATAGGCCAATAGCTATTCTCCTCCCCTAGCCAAAATCCGTGAAAAATGTATTCACTCCCAACTCCTGTCTTATCTAATAAAAAAATGACCTGCTCTGTAGCTCACATTGTGTCTTCTGTCCAAAACATTGTGCCGCTACCACCCTTACAAGCTTCACAGACATAGTAAACCAGCTCAGAAACAGTCAATATGTAAAGCATCTATTTTCCGAAAATATGTCAAAGGTGTTTGACACTGTCGCACATCAAAAACTTCTCAATGAACTAGCCTCCCTGAATCTCTCCCAAGCATCCATCTCATGCTTCTGCAGCTACCTGTCAGCAAGACAAGTAGAAAAATGGCAAAATGAAATCTCAGCTCTGTTCCCTGTTTCAGTTAGCATCCCACAAGGTTCAGTTCTTGGACCACTACTTTCTACCATTTTCTACTAACAAACTCAGTTCCACCACTGAGTCAACAACAATCATCCAGCAATCCAAAACTAAGACAAACTGTGAAGAACACAAAAAGAAGTAGGCAGCCCACAATATTTTGCTGTCTGCCTACTTCTTTTTGTGTTCTTCTCAGCAACAATCATACAATATGCAGATGACTCCTCACACACCTGCACAGCACCATCCCTCCCAGAGCTCCTCCACAAAACACAGAAATCCTTCACAGATGTAGAACAATATCTCTGTAATAATCAGCACATACTTAACTCCAATAATACTAAACCAATGCTATTCAAAACTCAGAAAATGCATCAACTCTCCTTCCCTTTTAACATACACTCCACAGTGCACATGGGGTTGGGGTGTCACTTTCGCAGTGACAATCATCTCGAGCCAAGGTTTATACCGCCGGGTGGCTAGCCCTGCCATAGTAGTTCATTCACACCACTCACTCATGCACACACTCTCACCTATGGCCAATTTAGAGTGTTCAATCCACCTACTGCATGTCTTTGGAATGTGGGAGGGAGGACCGCAGGGGAGCATGCAGACTCCGCACAGAATGCACCTCAGCCAAGAATTAAACCAGGGAACCTCAGGCTGTGAGGTGACAATGATAACCCCTACACCACCAGGAGAAATCAATTCTAAATTTTATTAGGAAGACTTTTACATACAGGTTTATGTGCATACTGAACTAAGTATAGACTAGAACTGTAAACATACAGAAAATATGTAGGAAAAACACTTGTACAGTTAGTATTAGTGGATCTGGGTAATAGGAAGTAAAATAAGCTTTATATTATGCTAGAACTGTGAAACAGTTACACTTACTTCTTGATGGTTTCCAAGCTTTTGCTGGTACATACTTGTGGTAATGCATCTGGCTTTCTATAATTATTTCAGAGAAAGATTCGCCATCTTTGTCATGGGAAAAGTGTGTGTGTGTGTGTGCGTGTGTGTGTGTGTGTGTGTGTGTGTGTGTGTGTGTGTGTGTGTGTGTGTGTGTGTGGAGGGGGGCGCCCAGCAAGGCTATGCCTTCAACGTTCCTTAGGAAAAAGTACAATTTCAGGCGTTTTCAGATATCTTGAGCTAAGAGGTAGAGTGGTATGCAAACCTCTGAACTGCTGCTGCTTTTGCAGAAACAAACACACATACACTAACACACACATGTACATACTTATCTTTCTTATTTTACTTTTACACTCATTAAACAGCAAAACCATTGCTTAGCAACTGTAAAATAACTGCTCGACCAAGCTCACTCTACTCTCATGCAGGCAATACACACACACACACACACACACACACACACACACACACACACACACACACACACACACACACACACACATATCTATATATATATATTTTTAATTTTTTCTTATTTTACACTGGCTAAACTGCAAAAGTTCTGCTTAGCCAGTGTAAAATAATTGCTCAAGCTCACTTGCACTCGAATGCAGGCATACACTCACACATACACACTTTTTTTTCTTAAATTTATTTTACACTCGCTAAACTGCTGTTTAGCAAGTGTAAAATAACTGCTTGATTGATCTCACTCGCACTCTAATGCAGGCATGCACTCATGCACTCAGACACACACACGCTTCTATTTTTTAACTTAAAGGTCTTCTTTTCATATTTTACAATGGGTAAATAGCAAAACTGCTGCTTAGCCAGTGTAAAATAGTTGCAACCATTAGGTTTCATAAGAGTGCGAGCTCCATGGCAGTTTTACAGGTATTACCTCTAAGTAAAACCCCTTAATTCAACACAGTACTGATTTTTTGCCGAATGTCCACATTTTTGCCTCAGAACTTAAGTCCATCCTAAACAATTAGGGGTTTTCTGGAAAATGCCTACTGAATGAAGTCACTAAATATAGGGTTGCCACCTTTTAAGCGGGCCAAAGTGGGACATGGGTGTGTGGCCAATATGACCCTGGCTACACCCTCTACCATGACGTCACCACCACAGTGGTGAAGGAGATGCTGTTATGCGTATGACGGATGGCTGCTGGAGTGGCTAGCTGGTTGGTGGGAGTAGCAGCTGGATGGATGAATGACTGGATGGATGGCTTGATGGATGGATGGCTGAATGAATGGATGCATAGCTGGATGGATGGCTGGCTGCATGAATGGATGGATGGCTGGCTGTATGAATGGCTGGGGGCTGGATGGATGGCTGGAGTGGCTAGCTGGTTGGTGGGAGTAGCTGCTGGATGGATGGCTTGATGGATGAATGCCTGGTTGGATGGATGACTGGCTGCTTGAATGGATGGATGGCTGGTTGGATGGATGGAGGATGGCTGGCTGGCTGGATGGATGAAGGATGGCTGGCTGGCTGGATGGAGGGAGGATGGCTGGCTAGCTGGATGGATGGAGGAGGAGGATGGCTGGCTGGCTGGCTGGCTGGAGGAGGATGGCTGGCTGGCTGGATGGATGGAGTAGGAGGAGGATGGCTGGCTGGCTGGCTGGATGGAGCAGGAGGAGGATGTCTGGCTGGCTGGATGGAGGATGGTTGGCTGGCTGGCTGGAGGAGGATGGCTGGCTGGCTGGCTGGCTGGATGGAGGAGGAGGATGGCTGGCTGGCTGGCTGGCTGGCTGGAGGAGGATGGATGGATGGCTGGCTGGCTGGATGGAGGAGGATGGCTGGCTGGCTGGATCACTTGTTATAAAAAAAAAATCTCGGTAGTTTTTTAGCGGCTGTAGAAGCACTTAAAACAAAGCGCTCCTACAGCTGCGATCTTTGCAGAGCTCTTCCAGCCCCAATCTCCACCCCTTTCATGAATTGCAGCCAATTGCTGCACGAATTAAAGCACCCGGACCTAACAGGCAGCAGCTTTGCCTGCAGGTCAGGGTTGGTGACGTAACTGAATTGCCGTGAAAAAGACAGAAGTAATTGTGACTTTTCCACGGCAATTCACTGCGTTCACAAAAGCGGGACTTTTCAGGTCCCACTACTTGACACAGTGGGCAACGGGATAAGGTGGCTTAACCCGTGAGTGTTCCACTGACAATGGGATGGGTGGCAACCTTAACTAAATAATGGCATGCAGTTTCCTTAAATAGAGGCAAACACAAACCGATTGAACAAATGTCTACGTTTATAACTGCAATATTTAACATGTCCCTTTTTACAGTTCTTTCTCCCATTACTTTTTCCCTGTCCCAATTTCTTGAACTTAGCAGTTGAGATGTAGTTTTTACTGGCAAAAAAAAAAAAAAAACAAAGCAAAATCTTCACTGGAGAACGTTTAAGGGATAAGCAGGAAGCATAACAATCCCTCAACAAAATAGATGCGTCCAGCAACTACAATGAATAAAATAGTTCTTGCAGTCAGTCAGCATCGCATTTTTATTGGCTGCAGAAAGAAATATTAAAATATATCATACATAGTTAGTGTTTCAGGCCATTCCCAGGGTGAAAGGACTGAAGGAGGTGGTTCTTGGGCAGCAACTGAAGAAAAAGTGAAGAATAACAAGGGACGTTATTACCAAACAGTTCAAGCACCCGTACCTTCTCTTCAAGTATGCGAGACTGTGATATGCTTAAATATGGCTCACAGTACTGGAGCTGTAAGAACAGCTAATTAAAAAAATTGTGGAAATCAGCATTCTGGTTAACAAAAATAATATGGTATCCGCGGTGGTGGTGCTGCGGTAGCATTGTCGCCTCACAGTAAGACGCTGTCCGGTTCGATTCTCAGCTACAGCGTCTTCTGCGTGGAGACATGTGTGAATGGGCGTACCTTCATTTAAGGTTGTGCGTCAGGGCTGGTAACTCGGCACGTAAAAATCAACTACCAATCATTAGCGGACCGGAGTTCCACTGTGGCGACCCCTAACCGGGAAAAGCCGAAAGACACAACAACAACAACAACAACAGTGCTACATTCAAAAAATAGAGGAAAAGAGGACCTTGGAAATGAGGAGACAAGCGAGTAGTGGTCCTTTAAATCTCACACTCCCAATCACTTCTGGAAAAGCCTGATACAAATTTCCAGCTGTGTCCCTTCCCCAAAATAATACGGTATTGCTGCCACCAGAGTGTCTTCATGCCCAAACAGTATCAAACAGGTATAAGCACTCTCTAATCTCTAAAGAAAAACATTGATTTCTAGCCACAATATAAAGTAACAGAAAACATTTAATAATAAGTAAAATGATTACAAGAATATAAATCAATAATTTTCAATAAACACCAGAATTCAATCACCAGAAATGTAAAATTAAACTGTAGGATAGAAATCCATCATTCTAGAAAAAGAATCTATCAGAATAACTAAACTTTCCTATTCTAACTGGAGAATACTGTCCCAAATCTAATCTAACTCATAACAGCAAGACAAAAGTAGACTTACAGTTTTTTGGTGAGTTCTCTTTCATGGGTGTCCACTGACTGCAACTCTTCACTAACAACTGCTTTTCACAAACTGCTCAGTACTTGACTAACTCCACAGCTTAACAGTCTCAACTATCTTATTTAAAAAAAAAAATAGTGCTTTGAAAAAGTTCTTTTTCCTGTCAATCAGCTGTTCAAATAATCACCTAGCAACAAGGAACATCCTAATGACATCATCTACTGTTCAGTTTATTCTCCACAGTTTGTACTTTAGAATCTCCCTGTCAAACATGGACAATTAGAAATGTATCAAAACACTGACAGATTTTGTAAACATTCTGTATAAAAAGGGAGATATTCAACATTTTAAAAACGTATTTAAATTTTCACAATTAGACTTGCTGGCATACAAGTTATCTGACAATATACACAAATCTCCTACCAGACATGCTAACACTGATGACATCACATGTGGTATTATGCATTTCATAGTTAAACATTGGAGATACTGTCATGCAACTAAGTGGCCTCAATGGGGAAGGTTAACAAGTGGTACAGACCATACAACTGCAATGTAATTGAGTAACTGTGTAGTTAGTTACCTCTGTCCATCAATTATTTTTAACTTTGTAAGACAGTCAAAACAACTGCACATAAAAAACAAACATTTATTACTTTTTCACATTTACAGAGGTGGTACTGCTTGTCATTAGCTTCATTAGCTTTCCATGCAGTGCATTGGTGAAATTTCACATGTATATGTTATAAACACAATGTATGTTTCCTGCAGCTAGGCTAGCAAATATGTTGAACCAAGAGAATTTAGCTTCTACATTGATATAACTTCTGACAAGTGATTTACACTTTTAGTTTTAATGGACAAATGTGATTCATAATGCAGGATGTTGTTATTAGGTCCACCATGCAATACAATATGCTAGAAATAATCAGGTTACTGTAAACCAAGTAATTTAAATTCTTTGTTTTTTACAGTAAAAAGCATGTAACAATTACATGTGCATTGTAGTCAAGAATATCACTAAGTAACTGGCAAACAGTCAAATACGGGGTATCTTTTAATCATTTCCATCTTTTCCAGAAGATTATGTTGTATACTTTTACCAAAGCACACTTTCTCTCTTTACTTGCACAAGTTATATTATGAGTGCTCTGTGTGTGTGTGTGTGTGTGTGTGTGTGTGTGTGTGTGTGTGTGTAAGATGGATTCAGAAAACTTTACTAAATTGTGTTAAGTTACACCAATCAGGGGTGCAACCATACTGGATCTGGTCCTCACTAATATGGGAAAGTGCTGCACACTCCCTATTGTAATGCCTTTCCTGGTAAGGTCAGACCACAAAATGGTCTCCTTTGAAGTAAAAGTAAAACCTGGACCCCCAGCTAAACCGTGAATATTCAAGAACTATTCTAAGGATAACCTCCTGCTATTAAGTGAGAACCTGGCAAAATGTCAAGCCCCTATAAACCATGAGAACACTTCTGCCTATGCAGAACTGTCCACAGAAACCCTGTACAAGCATGTCGATAGCTGCATAGAGGCAGCTGTACCCACCAGGAAGAAGTACAGAACTAACTCACAAAACAAGCCACCCTGGTGGAATCACAAAATCAATCAGATGTAAAACAGGAGGAAGAAAATCATGGCAAAAATTAGGAGGTGCAGCACCCAGCAGGATAAAAGCACTCTCATTAAACTAAACAAACAGCTCAGAGAATAAATAAAGTCTACCAAAGCCAAATTTGAGGTAAGTTTGGCCTCCCAGGCCAAGGACAACCACAAAGCATTCTTTGGCTATGTCCACAATTTCAAAGGCAATACACAATTGTGTGCAGAGCTCATTGTAAATGGAGTCGCCTATACTGAGCCAGAAGATATAGCAAACCTCCTGCCTGATAAATTCAGCTCCAACTTTATTCCTCTCTCCCCCTCAACCTTCCCTCAGAAATATCATCAAATATAACTCCTGCTACTATCACTAGGGAACAGGCCCTTAATGCTCTCTCTAAGACCAAGAACACTGCATCAATGTGCCCAGAAAATATCCCAGGATGCCTCCTAAATAACAGGAAAATGACCTATCAGGGCCTATGGAATTACTATTTAACTGTAGCCTCCAAACTGGTTTCGTGCCTTATGAATGGAGAAAGGCAATAGTCATCCCTCTGCACAAAGGTGGGGTATCTACACACCCTGCAAACTACATACCCATAAGTCTCACTAGTCTTATATGTAAAGCTATGGAAAGAATAATCATGGAGATGATCAAGAGACAGTGGACCCAACCCAGTTTGGTTTCATCAAGGGCAGATCATACCGACTCATCCTGGTGGACTTCTTTGAGAAGGTCACCAAAGCAATGGATGAGGGCAAAATCGTTCACACTGCCTACCCTGACCTGGCCAAGGCATTTGACACAATACCCCACTCGGGCATTGTTGACATACTCAAGGGGTTAGGTGCAAGCCAATATGTTACCTGGTGGATAGCCACCTGGCTCACAGACAGGACCCAGGAAGTTAGAATTAGGGAGTCCACCTCTACAAAGAGACCAGTCACAAGTGGAGTCCCTCAGGGATCAGTCCTTCTCAGAAGTCAAGACCAATGTCAGTGGACTCCGGCTGACTAAATTTGCAGATGATTGTAAATTAGGAGCTGTCATTGAATCTCACACTGACACAAATGTTTTCCAGCAGGGGTTGACACAAACAACTGGTGTCATAGTCATGGACTAAAATTAAATGCCAAGAAATGCATAATAGTATCCTTTGGGAAGTCATCCATTCATGGTAATTACCATATTGACAACACACCCCTTAGAGGTGACCCAGTAGTCAGGGACTTAGGGACACACATAGATAGTAATCTAGCCTTTGATCATCATGTGTCTACAGTGGTGAGGAAATCATTCTATGTTGCACAACTTATAAATAAAGGTATGGCATCTAAGTCCAAGGAAGTCATTGTTCCACTGTATTCGACATTCATCAGATCTGTCATTGAGTACAATGCCCCCTTTGTCATGTACCTAAACAGGCATATCCAACAATGGAATGTCCACAGAGGTTCCTCATTAAAAGAATACAGGGCATAAGTAATATATCCCATGCAGACCTCCTCAAGGCCCTGTCCCTGTATTATGTCTCCTATAGGCTTTTGAGGGGAGATTTATGTCTGGCATACAGGGTATTCTCAGACCCTACTCTCATGGACCTCCTACATATCCACAGAACAAACAGTACCAGAATTACCCATTCTAAAGACGTAAACCTTGCCTGTGATATAAATAAGATCTGCTGGAGAGATACATATGCATCCCAGAGACTACCTCATTTATGGAACAGGCTCCCCATCCATGTAAAGCAGAGTTCCTCCCTAATCCAATTCAAGTGCAACTTGGACCAATGGATGGGAAACCAGAAATTCATCCCTGGCTTGGCACCTATGTCTCTGATGCAGACAGGTAACCTGTAAATGGTTCATCTCCCAGGCCCATGCTTACACTTATCAAGGGTATCATAACTCATCAGAGATTTGGGATGCATGGCTAGGTTTAAAAAGGCCCTTGTGGTTGTTAGCCTAGTAAACACCTATGAACCTATAAGTGAATTTGAGCAATGAGCAGCCATGTGCAGGGTGTGTGTGATTCAGAAAACCAAGCCATATGACTGGCTAACTCAAATAACATGGTCACTCACAATGTATATTAATGACCGTATAATGAGGAGCTGTGTAGGATAATAAGGCAAAACAAAATGGAGGAGTGATTCAGAAATGTTTAAATACTGTATAACAGAGCTGTACCCACAACATATTTAAACTCACCCATATGCCTATGTTCAGACTGAATAAATCACAGAATGATGTTAGGAGCTGGTACAACCATAAATAGACATGTATCTGCAAAAGGCTGTCATTGCAGCTACAGTGTCAGACAATTTGTGACACATATAGCTTCAGAACATAGCATACAATAGTTAAGCAGATACAATACAGTAAAAATGATGCATGCAAAGCCAATACCAGACTGTGCGTACCCATGCATAGGATGGTCATGCTGTGCATCATACATAGGCAACTCAAGTAACAATACACAAAGGGCAGGGAACAATTATCATCATTTGCACAGGTGGAGAAGGGAGTACAGGATTGTATATCTTTCACAAGGAAGTATGTGAGTGTGAGTGCTGAAGAGTATGAAAATAAAAGTGATTTATGTGAAATGTCAGTAACAGTGTGGGGGAGGTACTATTGAGAAAGGCCATAGTCAGTGGATGTGTGTCATGTGTTGGGGGCTGTGGTGGTGTGACTATAGGTCTGCAGGGATGCAGCCTCAATAGCTGATGCAGCACTGATGCTTGGTATAGTTTGGGGGGGGGTGCATGACAGACAGTTCAGCATCCCGTGTATGACCCTGTCCATGAGAGATTGAACTGGCTGTACCACAACCCTGGTAAGATGTTGGTGTGGTGTGGCATATTGAGTGATGTCTGCTTAATGAACTGCCAGCATAACAATGGTCACAGTCATGGAGACAGTCGCTCCTAGGAGTAGACACCTCCATAAAACACGTTGCTGAAGAAGCACTAGCACTGTTGGAGAGGGGGCTCACTAGTCCATGGCCACATTGGCTAACATCTGTTGAAGAAACAGATAACTGCTTCTGAGGAGGGCTCTTCATCCCTTGCAGGCACATGAGAGGAGACATTGCATGTTCCAGTGTGTGATTCAGTCTATCCAAGGAATCACATATGTGGGACATGTATTCCCATAGAATACCATGCACATCCTTGATTGCAGTCACTATTTCCAATGTGGCTGTGGTGGCACTAGTCTGTGCCTCAGTGATGACTCTGTACATACATTGGGGCGGTGACCAATACTCCAGTAGAAACATTACCCACCATATGCACCCTGTGTGCATCTCTCTACCCATAAGTGCTAGAGGCAGATTCAGACATCTGATGACTGGGGGCCAGCACACTTCCCTTAGTGACAGTGCCCACATCAATCTGTCATTTCTTTGATGTCTGGGTAGCCTGAGCATCTGCAGGCATACAGACTGTGTCTACGGTCTATGTTGGGGATGCAGTGGTCACATTTCCTGTGTCCATCATACATGCTGTATCCCATTAGTCTGCCATCTCATTCCCAACATTATTATCAGAGGCAGCAGATCTTCCCACATCAGCTGCAGGCTGTTCCACACAATATCCACATCAAGTAGGACCCAGCACAATGCCTGGGGCATCCTCAGTGGATACTCTCTAGGGTGTGTCCAGCTGTCTTCCAACATCAGGCACCACACTGTGGGACTCTCTGGAGGTGGTAATTCCTTTATGAGAGTCAGGAAACTCCTATGGTTCTAGGTGATAAACTCAATGGCCTCTCACCTGTTGCCCTACATTCCTATGTCATGACTTCTATTCTTTGGGTGGCAACATGGATTAAATTGGAGGCTGTGTTGTGCATCATTTCATATTTGTGGTCTTGGCACACACTGCATTCACATTTCCGACAGTCTCAGCCTAGGTACAGTCACAGAAGGGCTGGTCAACTGTATGCACATGAAAGAGCTGTCAGACATGGAGACAGAGGGCCTACAGTGCTAGCTCATTCTCTGCACTAGAGAATTTTGGCTTACATGCAAATGGCAATTTCCCTATAGATGCATTGCTTCTTTCCTGGGCACATTGTTTTTTTAAACATTGCTGTTGGTATAGAAAACAGTGGAATTAACAGCTTTGCTCCTGCATGGGCCTTACAAATCCTGGTAGTACTACAGTTCTATCTGACCATATAGTATGCTCTATTCCTGACAGTTAGACATATGTATCCACACTCTTTAATAGCTGTGCCTTGCAATTGTTCCCCGTATTACACTTTGGCCTGCACATTTAAAAGTACTGACTAACTGATATCCCTTCAAGGCAGCAGGTTAAATAGCAGTTAAAAGCACTTGTAGAATAAATGAAGGGATTTAAAAGTAGCACTTATGTTATACAAGCAAATATCTTAAGATGAAGAACTTTGCTTTGAAAAATCACCTTTGTATGGAATCAAACCCTGGCAGCAATGTTTTCTTCTTTAGTGAGACAGAGTTCTGTGCTTCTCAGCTTGCTTACATCTTGTAGATTCACCTGGCTTGGCATGACAAGTATGCTACTAAGGCCTCAACTCATTATTGTTTCTAAATTGCTCATGGGAACATCTGGTAGACATCATGCAGAACTCTACATGCTGTGCATATGCTTGGGTCCCTGTGAGCAGCACTGCACACTTTCCATAGGTATATGCTTTTAAGGGGGGACTGTCATTACATCTGTATCCATCCAGATGTGGAGTCACTGTAGATCAGGCTTTCTTAACAGTAAAAGCTTTCATTGAGGATTGTCATGTTTCATACTTTAAATTGCCACAGGGAACCATAATAATGGAGTATCTGTATTTTCAAAGGCTGCAAAGCATTACACAAATGAGGTGCCTGTTAATGGCCATTGTTGTGTAGCAGATGAGATGTGAGAGTTGATATGGGTACCAAGTCTTTGTTATTTTATTCCTAGACTCCTCAACATGAGACATCATGGCTGGAGAAGGGATAGGGTAATGCTCATTTTAGATCATAGAGGTAGTGTGTGGAGGAGACAAAAATATTTCAACATCTCCAGGACTGCAGGAGGGCTATGAGGGGCCTCAGTGTATGGCTGAATCCTGGAAAAGTCTGTACAAGGCTGTCACCCATGCAACTGGCATCCCACACATGGGATAAGAGTACCATCACCATTATAGTGACATGAGGTGACACAATCCTGATCTCTTACACTGATAGGAGGATGAAGCTAATCAACAGACACGGCCTATGTACTGCAAGTAGGCTGCTGTATTAGTTAAACCTTCAAACTAGCCCTGCATGACATGCACAAATATTACACATTTTATGTCAAATGCCCCTGCAGATATGGAAAGGAACAGGCAGTTGCACAGAAGTAGATTGCAGTGCCTCAAACAGTGCCAAGGGAGGGTATACATGCTTCATAACGTCTTGATTTTAAAATTAACAGTAGTAGGGGTTCATTCCAAAAATGTTTAACCTTCACATTCTAGTGTCACTTCTGTCCTTACTGACATAGCTTTAATGTAGCACTATGAGTGTTTAAAATTATTAGTGTATTTGTGCATGCATTCTGTAGTTTAGATTCACAAGTAGGTCAGGATAGCAAGGCTTATCCTCTCACACTGTGAAAATGTTTGTTGGTTTTATTCCCCTTGTCTCATAGCTGTATATTTCTGTCTCAGTATTACAACTGCAGCATTAATTGCATCACTATTAGTTGAGTGGATGCGTTCCAATAAACATCAACAATTGTCTATTATGTGTGAGTGAAATATCTATGTCCAAGTGGCAGTGTCTCCTTTGTATATTTAGTCTCAGGCATCAGTACTGCATCTTTGACTACAGGCACCTCTGGTTTTGTCCAAATATCTTATCAAGTTGATCGTCTGTCAGACTGCAAATGATGATGACTGTTGGTTTATGTGCAATATGCATTTATATATTCTAAGAGACTTGTATATTTTATTTTTTCATTTGTTGTCTTTGTATTTCTCTTCTCACTCCCTTACTCATTATATTGTCTCTTACATATATTTATTTGGTTTAATTATTTTGTTTCTCTATCCATTTATTTTACTCTTCTATGCAGCAGCCCAGCAACCTGCACCCATCCCATCAGCAAGGCCTGTCAGCCCTGCATGGATGGCAGCAGTAATGCCACCACCACCACCAGAAGCAACCAACACATCTGGGTTACAACCTGCCAAGGGTGCTTCCACAGCTCCTGCCCTACTTGGGCTGCCTGTTTCAGTTAGCCCTGCACTGAAAGGTGGTACAGTTGTACCCAACAGTAGCAGTATAAGTGGAGGTGATGCCTTTGTCACCCATTATCAGCTGGAAAAGACTGAGGGGTAATTGGCCAAATGGAAAACATGCTGGGGGAAATTGCTGAGTTGCATCCCTGCCTAACACTGGCTTCACCATCTGTGCCAGAGGCCACTGGTGACAGTACCCAGGGTGATGAGTAATCTTCCACTGGGTCTCACCTGGAAGGACTGCAGCTGCAAATACCCATTCTTATCTCCCAACTTAGTGTTCCTCTCCCTTTTGTGTCCATACCCACCCCTGTTGGGCATTCAGACCTGCCTTCACCATTGTCTTCCATCTTATTGTCTGAAGTGTCCTTCACCATTATGTTCCCCCTCTCAGTCATGTTTGTCTTCCTTCAGTCCCTAACGTAATCCTCTTAACTTTCTCTTACTTCCTTCCCCAACTTACCCTTCTCTTCATGATTATAAAATAGGCACTTGTTTCAGAAAAAAGTATTTCTCTCCTACCCCAGCATCTTCCTAGTCATTCCTTAGTAGTCACCTTCTGTTCTACTTTCTATTTGCTTCCTCTTTTCATCTCTTTCCTATACTCCCATTTCCAACATTTAATCTGGTCAAAGAATAGATAAACATGCTGCATACATGCCCATATAGGCCTTTTCAATTGCTTATGGCTTTGTAGTCATACTGCATTGCAAATCACAAAGACCACCATTGATGCCCATGTATGACCACCTAAGACTGCTACTGCTCATTGTATAGCAGCTATTAATTCTAGTCAGTCATCTACTAAGTATATTGGCCTCAGCTATCCTCAGTCATGCAAATAAGCTGAGCATCATTGAGCAGCAGTTTACAAACATAAAATGCTGCACCACCATTATGACTGCTTCTGTGGTTCAGTTGGTAAGGGAAATGCTTAACAGAATGTCAGTGTATTGGATTCAAATCCCCTTAGGACTCTATGTTTTTTTTCCAGTCTGTCAATGTGTAACAATAATCTGCTATATGCCTCACTGACAACTTCATTGTGACTTCTTATAAGTGAAGTAATTTATACAATACCAGTGTACTAGGTTTAAATGTTATTTTTTGTGACATTTGCACTATAGTACAGATACATTGATGAAACTGCTTATGTCAGAACTGGTTTTGGTTGACATCTAGTGTTACCTTTGTAAATTGCACCTATCATGTCTGTTTCTCAAATTTTTTAATTTGAAGTACTTCATACTGATATCTGTGTGTATGTATCATAACCCCTTTTCCATTGTGTTGCATCCCCAAATTTGTCACCACCTCTCTTTGGAGTCTTGTGTCAAACATATTTTTGCTCCTGTCTCCCTACTACTACTACCTCTGCCCTCCCACTTTAGGCATATTTCCCATATTTCATTCCACAACATATTTTTCTGCATATATGTGTTTTCCATTTCTATATCAGCACACAAGCATTACCAGCTGTATGTCCACTTTCTAAACGACTACTTTAGTAGACTACCATGCTCATTCAATGGTTACTACAGCTACCCATACTTTACATTGGTTATGAGTTGGCCCAGCACAATCTTCACATTGGTCCATACTGTTGCTGCAATGAGGACCTGCTTGTCGCTCACAGTTGCCTGGCTGTATGCATTGCTAATGAGCTTTGGGGCTCATTGTGCACAGATAGTAACCAGTATTGGCATGCCACAATCATCTATGCAAAGTTTCTAAATTCCTGGGTAGATATGTGTGACCATGTGTAAAAATGTGTGATTTTCTGTGTGTGCGTGTGTGTCTGTGTCTGCACATATGTGTGCACATGAGTCTGTATGTGCATGTCTGTGTGTGCGTGTGTCTTTGTGCATGTATATGCATATGTATGCATGTGTGTGTGTGTGTGTGTGTGTGTGTGTGTGTGTGTGTGTGTGTATTTGGAATTTCAGTTAGCCACTCTGTTTGCATGAGATAAAGTGCATGTGTGTGTTACTGTGTCTGTGTGAGATAGAGAGTAGGTGTGCATGTGTACAATTTAAACTAGTGGTGCCATTCATTTCTGTATGAGAGAGAGTGTGTGTCTGTGTGTTGTATAAGAGAGTAGGAGTGTGTGGTTTTCTGTGTGTGCATGTGTCTGTGTCTGCACATATATGTGCACATGAGTCTGTATGTGCATGTCTGTGTGTGTCTGTCTTTGTGCATGTGTATGCATATGTATGTATTTGTGTGTGTGTGTGTGTGTGTGTGTGTGTGTGTGTGTGTGTGTGTGTGTGTGTGTGTGTGTATTTGGAATTTCAGTTAGCCACTCTGTTTGCATGAGATAAAGTGCATGTGTGTGTTACTGTGTCTGTGTGAGATAGAGAGTAGGTGTGCATGTGTACAATTTAAACTAGTGGTGCCATTCATTTCTGTATGAGAGAGAGTGTGTGTCTGTGTGTTGTATAAGAGAGTAGGACTGTGTGGTTTTCTGTGTGTGCATGTGTCTGTGTCTGCACATATATGGGCACATGAGTCTGTATTTGCATGTCTGTGTGTGTGTCTTTGTGCATGTGTATGCATATGTATGCATGTGTGTGTGTGTGTGTGTGTGTGTGTGTGTGTGTGTGTGTGTGTGTGTGTGTGTGTGAGAAAAATTATGAGCAGTGTTGATCACGATCTTTGTTTCTTTTGCTTCCTCAACTGATCCTTCTTTCCAGAATCTGAGTAATAAATCACGCTTTCTTCATAAACGATTTCCAATTAGTGTTATATAGTAAAGTAGACTAAATGCTACTCAGGAAATTTTTGTTGGTTCCGAGACAATCTGTTGATGCAATGCTATCAGAAGTAATGTTCAACAAAAAAATTCCCTTGACAGTTTTTAACAAAGCTCCTCCATATTGTCCATAGCAGGCTACACCCTATGAATCACCAGGAACTTTCAATAATCACCTCCAGAGCCGGTACATCTTGGGACATAAATTTCAGTCTTCAGATGTATTTACTTACATTTGTTTAACTATACTGCACTGATCAGAACTGACCAATTACAGGTGCTGCCTGGGTGAATGCATGACAGTAGTATTGCAGAATACAAAAGACAAATGTGTGAGCAACCTAGAATAATTTAAATACAGAATGGGTTGGACAATAGTAAGCACAACATAAAAGAATTACGAAAGACTAAGAAATCTGTGCACACAGACTAACAAAATATTATAACCATTCTAGTTTACAATGGCAAAGATTGGTACAAACATTTTATGTAAAATAATTACAGTAAAGTATAACAGCTAAGTGCAGAACATATTCATTGATTTGAATAACTGTGTTGTCACAGCAACCACAGCTCTTCAACTACCATCTTCTTCACTTCCGCTACTAGGAAACGTCTACCATTTCAAATATGTATAGAGGTACTGCTGTTTTATAGGTGTCCTGGATAATCTTTAGACATAGTCACAATAATAACAGGTTACAGATGTCTAAGCAGATTATGCATTGTATACCTCTTTATTCAGACACTGAGTGACTGTAGACAAAATAAGCTTTGACGCATAAACAAATCATCTGTCAAGACTCAGGCCCCAGCACTCTGAAGAGAAAAGAAGAGAGACAAGTGAGAGGTTGATGTACCGAAGACTTTCTCAGTCATTTTTGTTAGAAGTGCCCCAATGGTTGAGAAGATATTTGGGTAAATTACTGGCTCTAGAAAAAGAGGGGAGGGCTATTCTTGTAGATGTAACAAACACATAAGAGGATTAGACATCTTAAAAAACATAGTAATTTGTGCTCTACCATACTTAAGGTTTCTCCTGCTATCCCAATGTAAATGTCAGTCTGTTCTTTTTGTAAAATCAGGATTATTTTATTTATTTATTTACTGGGAAAGTCCAACTGGACACAGATCCATTTTCAGCGGAGACCCAGGGAGAAAAGCTCCACAGTGTGTTTATGACATACATTTCAATACAATAATAAAGGTGATGACATACAGTATGTCAGACATTAGTAAAAAAGTAGACAATAATTAAAATGTTAGACTATAAAAACAATTTGATGTTAACACAATAATAATAGGCTACATTACTAGCATGAGCATAGTAAACTAGAATTATTAACATTGCGTTCAGCTTATAGAGGTAAAAACTGAATAATCCACGTAGGGAAAGAGACAAAGAGAGCCAGAGGGGATGAGGGTCTAGTTGGGGTTTGGGCAAAGGCAGAGCCAGTGAATATTTAGGTGTGATTTGAAGGCAGTTTTGAAATGGCTGCAGTAGGGCAGGGTAGTTATGGCGGTGGGAGGTTGTTCCAAAGTTTGGATATGGTGCAGGAAAATAGAGCTTCTCCTGCTGTGTTTTTGGCTTTGGTGATTTGGAGAAGATTCTTGTTGCTGGATCATAAAGGTCTGGAGCAGGTCTGGAGCAGTGGTAAGGCTGGAGAAGTATTTGAAGTGATGGGATACTGAGGGGGGTGGTTTACAAGTTTGTGAGCAAAGGAGAGCTGGTTCAGGTGTAGGAGTTGTGGGAGTCCGAGCCAGCCTAGCTCTCTAAGGGAGTCACAGTGGTGGCTATGGTAGGATGCTCCTGTGGCAAATTTTGCGGTTTTATTGTAGCATGCCTCAGGTTTGCTTAGGTCTGACTGCTTAAGGTTTGTTAGTATGGGAGATGCATAGAGCAAGGTGGAGATTAGTTGAGAGTTGGAAATAGAGATTTTAGCTATTTTGGTGAGGAACTGGGTGTTTCTATATAATGCACCAAGTTTTTTGTGAACTTTTTTTATTGTAAGGGATATGTGGGTGTCAAATCTGAGATTGTTATCAATCTCCACACCAAGTAGTTTGGTGTGGGTTGATGGAGAGATGAAGGTGTTGTCTTTGGGAAGAATATTGAAGTCAGGGGAGTTCAGGGAAGATTTGGTGGGTTGAAAGATGAGGAGTTTGGTCTTTTTAGGATTAAGTAGGAGCTGGGCATTGGATAGCCAGCTTTCTACAGATGGGAATGATTCCTTTGTGATCTGTTGGATTGCTGTTAAAGTGGGGACCGAGCAGATGAGGATGGAGTTGTCTGAGTACTGTATGAGAGAAGCCTGTTTGGTGGCAGTATGTAGGTTGTTGGTGAAGAGGGAGATTAGAAGGAGGCCAAGGATGGAACCTTGTGGGACACTGAGAGTAACTGGGAGGTGAGGGGATAGGTTATTGTCCCAGACAACTGATTGCTGGCAGCTGTGTAGATAGCTGTAGAACCAGTTGGTGGCTGGCTTGGAGAAAGAGAGGTTGGAGAGTGCAGAGAGTAGAAGTTTGTGAGATACAATGTTGAATGTCTTAGAAAAATCCAGGAAGAGAGCAAAGGAGAAGAGGCCATTGCTTTTGTGTTGTATGATAGTGTTGGTGAAGGAGAGCAAAGCAGGAGTAGTACCGTGATATGGTCTGAAGCCATGTTTGGTGATTGAGAGGAGATTATTGGATAGGAGGTAGTTAGAGATCTGAGAGTTGATACATTTTTCAAGTATCTTGGAGAGGGGGGAAAGGATGGTTATGGGGCGGTAGTTGGAGAGGTCAGTGGAGGGGTCACCTTTGTGGAATGGGGATGATGTGGGATATTTTCCATAGTGAGAGAACATAGGACTCACTTATGGAATGGTTGATTAATATGGAAATGGGATAAGCTAGGGCATCTGCAGCCATTTTTAGGTATTCGGCGGGGAGGTTGTAAGCAGCACATTTGGTGGTTTAAGTTTTGTTAGAAGTTTTTTATGTAGGAGCTGGGTACTGAAGAGAAGAGGAAGGAAGGAGGGGTGAATTGGGGTTAGGGGTGGGTGGAATAGATGCAAGGAAATGTTGTTTTGTTAGCGATAGTATGGTTTCAGTGAAGTGCTTGTTGAAGGAGTCAGTTATACTGCAAGAAGAAGGAGGGATGTATGGCAGAGGGGTACCTACTTTCCCTGGGCGGAGGATAGAGTTAATTGTGGACCAGAATTGCTTGGGGTTGTGGTGGGTAGCATTTAGTCATAAACTGCTTGTAATGCCACATCATCAGCATGCAGTAGCTTTGTTGATCTGTCTACTCTGACCTTTTTGCTAATGTAGTCCATCACCAGTATGAACATCAGTGGACTTAGAGTTGAACCTTGGTGCACACCCACTTCCACTGCGAACCCATCTGTGAGTCCAAACACTGTTCATACTTGTATCATTGGGTCCTTGTACATAACCTGTACTAATTCTATTAATGTTTCTGGGACTTCAAACCATAGCAGGACTGCCCAGATCAGCTTTCTTGGGACCTTTTCACATGCTTTCTCCAAGTTTAGGAATGACCAGTTAGACTCTTTCCTCATCTCCAATTTCTTCTCAACTTTGCATCTCACTGCAGACACTGAGTCAGTTGTGCTGCATCCAGATCTGAGTCCAAACTTCTCATCCCCCATCATACTTTCTACTAGTCTGTGTATTCATTTATCTATTACTATCTTCAGAACTTTCATGCAGTGCGGCAGGAGTTTGATGCCTCTATACTACCCGCAGTTGTAAATATCCCCTTTGTGCTTGTATACTAGCATGACAATGCTTATTCTCAAGTCATCCAGGATATACCATTCTCTCCTTTCTACTATGGGTACCTCCCAGAGACATTTCTGCTCTATCTCACCCAACATCTTGATCATATCTGCTTGTGACCTGATCTGAACCGTCTGCCTTCCCTCATTTCATTTTCCTTAGTGCTGATCTTACTTCTTCTAGGGTGGGCTCCTTTTCGTCTTCTTTCATCAAAGGTTGGAAATCTGTGGATATATAGTTTCTGTGGGGTTTTCTTCAGTCAGAAGCTGCTGGAAGTACTCTTTCCACCTGCCTTTGATGTACTTTTGATTGGCGAGCAGGTTGTTGCTGGCATCCCTTATGAAAGGTGTCTGATAGCTATCTTCCCTAACTTTCTGCCTTTGCCTTCCAACATGATAAAGTTTCTTTGTGGCATCAGCACAGTTCCTTTCCAGAAGCTGGTAGAGTGCCTCTGATGCCTTGTCCTTTGTTATTGCAACTGCTCTCTTAACAGCTTTGTTAGCCAATCAGTATTCCATATTAGCCTGGTCCATCTTTTCTAAATCCCACTATTTCCTGCACTCCTTTTTTTGATGACTTCAAGGACTTCTGCATTCCACCACTGTCTTTCATTATATACCTTATTTCCATACCTAGCTCAGCCACATATCTGTTCTATAACCCTCAAACATGCTGTTTTGAGGTGCTGTCATTCTTTTCCAGTTCTACATATTTCCTCTTCTTCCTGAGGTGCTAGTCATGAGTACTTTCTTGAACTCTTGTCCTTTTAACCCTATCAAGTTCCAGGTCTTCAGCTTAGTCCCTGTTGACCTTAGAGCCTTCTCTGACCACTGTTTTCAGCTGACTTTGTCAACCAGTGGTTTATACTGCAGACTGACTGTTTCACTGGGGATGACTTTGTAGTCACTGTTTCTACCTCAGTGCCTATTCCTTACTATGTAGAAGCCTACCTGAGTTGCATGTTGGCCAGGCCACTCTTGTATGTGATCCTGTGACTACATCTCTTGCTGTACAATGTGTTCCGCATCATCAAGCCATTTGCAAGACAGAAGTCTAGAATGGCCTCTCCTTCTGTATTCCTGTTCCCCCAGGCAGTCATCATATCCTGTTCCTGTTGTGCCGATATGTGCATTCAGGTTCATCATTATCAACACCAACTGCTTTATGTAGTAGGTCCAGCAACTGCTGCATAAATACTCTCTTTTCTTTGTTCTATCTGTGTGGGGCAGTGGCTAAAATTATGAATAGTGCTCTATTGATACTTCCAAGATGGACAATTATCAACAGCATAACTTTAGTTCTCCCAGTATGAAAACAGAAACTGAGAAAAAGGAGTGCCATTGAGAATATATATATATATATATATATATATATATATATATAGATATATAAATATATATATATATATATATATATATATATATATATATATATATATATATATATACACATATAGGGTCTATATCAGCATATTGAATGCTGAAAATGCCGAATGCAATTTAATCGAACTGAAACGTTCGAAATCTCAAAATAGCAAACTGACAGAACATCAATTTCTTTCCCAGGGAAAGAAATTGGTGTTCCATGCAAAAAAAAAAAAAAAAAAGAATTTTCAATACTTTAAACACTAACAGAAGTGGGGGGGCTTCACCCCCAACCCCCCCAATGTGGGGGGCTGTACCCCCTACACCCTCCCTACTTAAATATATCAACTCCGAGACCACACCACAGTGGAGGAAATAGCAAACTCTGATGATGGCCCACCGATTTCTTTCCCTGGGAAAGAAATTGATGTTCCGTCAGTTCGCTCTTCTGAGATTTCGAACTTTTCAGTTCGATTAAATTAAATTCGGCATTTTCAACATTGGAAATGCTGATAGGAACCCAGATATATATATATATATTTTTTTGTAAAATTGAATTACTGACTAGTAAATACACTGCTTGGATGGCAAAGAAGTTTGGAAAAAAAAAAACCTGAAAGAAAATCATCCAGAATAGGTGACTATAAAACACTGTCTGGGAAGGATTCTGCCGTTGTTTAGCAAAAAATAGTTCAAGCTTCAGTTTTGGTTGGCTTCCAGTAATTTAGAGGAAAAATAAATCAAATGTACGCAGAAGTGATTGAAATAAATGAAACATTGAAGGAATATATCAATTCAATCAACAAAAGGCTGGAAAAATAGAAGAAGTTTTGAATAGCCATTCAGATGAACTGATAAAACTGCAAAAAAATCAGAGGATGACATGAAGAAAAACCTGTCTGAATATGACTTTTTTCAAGAACTGCTTAAAAATAGTACAGTTGGAATACCAGAATGTGCAGAGAAAGCCTGAGATTTTCTACTGTACTAGAGAAACTGGAAGGAAGATTGTAGTAAATTTATGAAAACACGGATAAGCAACTGGACTGTTGTACCACAGCAGGATTTGTTAATTGAAAAGGCACATTGAGTATATGCTCCTTACCTGACCATGAGAAAGCAATGAAGACCTACAGTATTAAAGATGTAATCATACCAGCAGAAAAAGCTGATCCTGACAAAACTGTGACAGAAGAGCAATATATTAAAAATTGGAGACAGTAGAGTGTTTGTAGAAAATGATTATTCACTGTACACCAGGCAGAACAGAAATAAATTTATCCCAGCAATCAGGGAATGTTGAGATGAAGGTGCAAGATTCAAGCTGCTGTATCCAGCTGTCTTCAAAGAGTTTTTCATGGAGAATCTAAGTCATTTTATGATATAGAACAGGCTAAGGAGGAAATAAAAAACATTTATCCAACAAAAAAGTGTGTCAGCAAGCAGAAGGGGACTCTTCTTCTCATTCTTTTGACAGTAAGGTTCATAGAGAGACTTTACCAGTGAAATCTTTTCCAGTGTTTCAAAGGAAAATGCTTGAGAGACAGAAAAAGGCACAGCAGTTGACTAGAAGAATCAGCAGTACCTTGGACTTGAACCAGAGTCTGGTGTTGGGAGAGGGAGATGAACAGGAAGAAGACCAGCAACTCTGAAATTATTGAATAAATGGGAGATTATAAAGCATCTTATCACATTTGTGAAATATGGTTTTGCAAGAACAAGTGGATGAGAAATGGTGGACTTTTGTTGACTTTGTTAAACTTGGGGGTGGAATGTAAAGAATATATCATAGTCTATATCATTAATTATATCAATAATGTTTAGAAGAAAATTAAGAGGGTGAAATTAACTGTCAGTAAAACAATTTAGTATTTGTATAAAACATTTCATGATGTAAACTGCATATTATAAACAGTAAAACAATTTTGTGTGGTGTGTAGTCAGGGGTACTTTATATGTGGGGTAGTCTTTTCAGTGACTATTTGTGTTAAAGATATCAAAGTACACAAGCACTTTTTAGTAGTAAGAAATACAGATTTGACAGCATAATAAGAGAAAAAGGCTAGACAAAAGCAAGTTTAATGTTCATATGATGTGATCTTGAGCTGCTGGGGTGGGGTGTAAAAATGCACTGATTATACTACATGTAGAATTAGAATATTTTCACTTTCTTTTTGCAAGGGTGAATGTCTCAATTACCACTTTTGGTGTAAGCTGTAAACATGTTTTTGGAAGCATGTAAGCTTTAAAATAAGACAAAATTATGAAAGCCATGAAAATGTTAAGCTTCTTACAACAGCAAATATATTAGTATGTTTTCCACAGGCAAATATTCAGTTGAGTTAAAATGTCTGCAGTTGAGGGCAGCTGTGCAGTCTTTTCAGAGTGAAATTTACAAAGAGTCATTGCTGAGTACATTTCTATAGAGACAAGCTGTCTGCGGGTGTAAGTAGTTAGCCTTGAGAAGTATGAGTATTCTTTGCTGAGGGAAATGAAACATTTAAGGGTACAACAGCAAGCAGTTCAGTGAAAAAAAATGTATGAAATGATGAGAAGTGAATAAAAGGTAACAAACTCCCTAGCAACCTTAATACTTTAATATAGTTAATAGCACAGTGCACAATCACAATTTAGTTTTATTGAACTATAGCCAGTGCACCTTTGCTTAGGGCTAAAAGTTAATGTTTTCTGAAAGAATGCTAGCTGCTTTTATATTTGGGAGGGGAAGATAATAAGAAAAGAGCAGACAGCAATCTGTGTGAGTGGGAGCACAGGCTATGCCATGCATTTTAGTGTGGATAAACTTAATTTTAGGTTAGACAATGTCTGTAGATGCATCCATCAATTTAAGGCAATTGCTCCCTTCTGAGGTGTTAAACTTTAGGTTTTTAAGATATACATAGTTTTGTGTGATTTTTTATTAGTTAATTGGGGATGGGGTGATTTGTATTTAGTTTTTGGTTGAGGGTTTTCATTAAAACAAAAAGTCTTGAAAAATGTAACATAGGTTCAAATGAGATGAGAATGAACAAGTGTACAAATAATCAGCCTGCCAAATATCAGTATACGCATGTAACTTAAAAACTGGAAATACACATTGAAAAAAACTGTCATGTATAATAGGTGGGAACAATAGCTTTTTACCATGATGGCTGTGCTGTCCATATTATCCTGGAATGTAAATGGCCTTATAGGTATAGATAAAAATGAAAGAGTATTGGATTATATTAAATGCAGACTGCAAATAGCAATGTTGCAGAAGACACATTTGGAAAGAAATGAGCATGTGAATTTGACAAACAGAGGATTTCAGAATGTATATTCAGTAGTATAACAAGTACAGAGAAAAAGGGTATAATTCTAATAATTGCTAGAGGGGCTCCAATAGTGACAGGTAAGAAAAAAGATAAAAATGGTAGATCTGTGGTAGAAAGGTGATATTGGCAAGGGAGAAAAATTACGATGTAATGTGTTTATATTAATAAGAAAACTTTGGGAGAAATGGCTTTCAGCAAGGAATATTATTTATAGTTGGGAAATGGAATTTCATGTGCAATATTGAAGATGTATCAGGAGGCCCTAGAATGGGAAATATAAAAAATAGGGTAGATCTCTGAAGAAATTTATGAAAATATTTGGCATGGAAGATGTGAATTCAGTACTACGAACTTGGACAATATTTGCATATTATTTCCCAAGTTACAAATAACTAGACTAGACTACATCTTTATTATATTTCACAGGAACATGTGCATTTAATTGAAAGCTTCGACATATATCTAATAGCTTTGTCTGATCATGCACCAATAAAAACTAAGGTAAAAAATGCAAGGTAATGAAGTAAGAATAAGATACTGACACTTTCCCCTCTATCTATTAAAAGAGAGGAATTTAAGGAATGGGTAGTGGAAATTATTCAAGAGTTATTAGGAAAGACATGAATATCTTCAGAAGTTGCAGTTATTGACTGGGATAAAATAAAAATGGAGCTGAAAAATAGGGTTGAAATAAAAGAGGGGCTGACAAAAACTGAAGTATTTCAGAATTAGGGGGATCTCACAGAAAAAGAGGAGGAGCCAATGCAGAGTGCTTAAGGAATATTAAGGAGAATCTGGGTAATATGCATGAGTTTAGAAACATTGCAGTTAAGCAACTATTTTTTGATAACAATTCTAGAGCACAAAAACTTTTAGCACAATGACTTAGGCATCAAAACATTGAAAGTGTTGCTGCCAAACTTAGGGAACCTACAATAAGAAACTAATCAATTGGAGATCCTATACAGGCTTTAGTGATATTCCAGAAATTTTATAAAAAGATGTACAAAACAGAGAAATGTGGAAATCAAGAAAGAGTACAAATGGAAATATTTATGATAGACTTAATTATGCCAAGTTTAGAGGTAGACAAAGCTCAACAACTAGCAGTTAATATAGGAGGCGATGAGATAAAAGCAGTGATGTATAATCAATCTTCAGGAAAGTCTCCAGGAAAAGATGGTATTCCTGTGGAAGTTTGGAAATTAGGAGGAAAAAAAGTGATAAAGACATTAATAGAGCAATGATGATCCAGAGGGAAGCAGAATATAAGAAAATACTTCTGCTGTTGGATGATCTTGATGCAGAGAAAGCATTTGACAGAGTAAGCTGGGATTGTATGAGTAGGACATTGAAAGCATTTGCATTCCCTGATACTATAATAAGGTTAATTAGAAGGATATATGAAGGATCATAGGCAAGAATTAAAGTGGGAAGGTTTCTCTCAGATAAGCTGTGTTTGAACAGAGGAACCAGGCAGGGGTGTTATCTTTCCCCTTCATTATTTGCATTACATTTAGAGTCATTGGCAAATAAAATAAGGGACTCAGAAATACAAATAAATAATTAGTAAGGTAATCAAGAAAAGTTGGCTTTATTTGCAGATGAAATCATTTTGTACCTGATAAATGCAGAAAAGGACATCTCATTGTTGTAGAACATTTTGAGACATTTTCAAGTCTTTTTGGCAGTGGTGGCTGGTGACTTCAAATCAAAGGGGGGCTGCAGGAGATAGCTGAATGGGTGGGGTCTATGGGAAGGGGTGCGGACAACTAGAAAGGGGAGGAGCTATGCTCAAAACCACAAAAACTAAACTTTAATTAAATATGCTGCCCTGGGTGCCAAACCCTCATTATGATAGTCCAATCAAGACAAATGAAGTGTAAAAGAGTAACAATATTTCAATGCATTGGCTACTTGACAGCTTACTTAATATCTAGATGGAAACAAAAAGGTTGTGAGGCATGAAAAAATAAATTACTTTTTAAATACATTACTGGGATGCCAGTCAAAATCAAGTATAAGAAAAACATACAGCACTCAACTCAAACCGCTTCTCCTTGCACTGCATTATAATTTATATTCAGCTTTATTAAAGTACCAAGTAACATGCTGAAAGTAGCAATCTCTGTGATGCCCCCACTTGTAAAAATGTTTCTTATCCAAAAAAGACCTGCTGCCTGACAACTATCTACTTGTTTCATGGGGAAAACATGATCAAAGTAAAAAATGAAAAGCAAACAAGCTCAAGATACATTGCTTAAAGGATTACTGTACAGGTTATGGACCACACATAAATGGCATTCTGTTTAGTTTATGGGTAAAGCCCTCAGAGATCACTGGAAGTCTCCAACAAGTGTAATGAGCTTCTTAAAATAATGTAATCCTGTCCTTTATTACAAATACTGTCATATGCATTTCAATACCCAACGCTTATACATTATCTAGTTAAGTATTCTCTGCATGGCAACAACAGAAAGGCTTCAATGTTGGCAATTCTTTAACAGTATGCTTATTAAAGCTTACTTGCATGTTATGATCTCAGACAAGCTTACCTGATAGTCATTAAAGCATTGCTACTTAAAACACAGAGCAACAGGCACTTTGAGTAATAAGCATACATCAACGGTACAAAAATATGACAGAAACCAGATCATTCTGCAAAATCAAGAACAGATGAAAGCAACTGTAGTACTTGTGTCTCCCTTGGATGAGGGGATACCCTGCACATTTACACTGCACAACTGCTCCTTGCCTTGCTTGGACACATCCAGAGTCACTACATGGGAGAGTGGGGTGCAACAAGTATGTCACAATTTGAAATGTCTCTGGCTGACTGATGGCCCTGACACATTTGTCATACCTCACCCTCAGAGCAAAGCCATACATAGAAGTGGGACAAAGGCCCAAAAATAAGGACAATTTTTAAATATTGCTCTTATAAACTTAGAAAGATAATAGAATAGTAGGTCTTGCATTAGTATGAATTTTCTGAAGGATATGAAATCTGAAACTCAAATGTCTGCCATTATTTTCTAAGTTCAGTCTTTAATAATTTACCACTAATTTGCCAAAAAAATATTTTATGAAAAATGGACCAAAAATATGATGCAAAAATATAAAATAGCCACACAATACAGCTGGGAACCTGTCAAAGAAGGGACACTTTTTTAATAATAGTACTGTTAACTTGAGCAGCTAACAAAATAAAAGAATCTACATGCATTTCTGAAATAAAAGTAATCTATAACTCTGATTATTACAGCTATTTCTAAATTGTAAACCCTCCATGTTTTCTTCCAAAATTGCTATTTTGCGGAGGGATTATTAGGGGAAGAGCAACATTTTGAGCCAAATTTGGGGACAGTTGAGAGGTTTGGCTATGCCTAATTCTATAAAGCAATTTGCATGTACCTCTGAACCTGTTAATGCAATAAATCTGGACAAGGCCAAATATATTGGGGGAACATAAACAGTACTAAAAATTGCTCTTGTATAAACTGAGACAGTTGATAGAACAGGTCTTACTTCAGCATGCATTTTTCTGAAGGTTATGAAGTCTGAAACTCAGTGTCATTATTTAGTGACTTAATTCCTAAATGATTTGCCAGAAAACCACAAATATTATGAGGAACAAACCAAAAATAAGAAGCAAAAATCTATTCATTCTGTGAAAATCTGGACAGTTGGGAGGTATAGGTCAGCTGGGGCTGTCTTTGTGTTTGCTGCCCTTCCCCCTCACAAAATCATGGTCGAATGGAGCCCTCCCCCCTGCAGCCATTCCAATGATCCATTACTTGGCTATTTCACTCCATTTACCATAAACACTAATGTGCATACTGCTTTACTTCTATGATAATATGGATTTCATTTGAAAGTTTTATTTTGCATTTTACAGCACACACACTAAGACATCTGCTAAACAAAGCAACGCAGTCTCACAATGAAAACAGGCTTAGCATTAAAAACTTCTCTGCCCTTGAAACGCACATTCAATGAAACGTCAATGAAACCAACATTCAAAGAAAATACATTTTGCCAGTGGCAGTTAAAGATTAACTTTGGGCTGTTTTCAAATCATAGGCCCCTTGCACATGAAACATACATGTGCTCTTTGATACACCTTCCTGATTCTACTAAATTATATTCCTTGTACAATACAGTACAGTTGTTAGACGGCATTTTACATTTATTGTTTTGAACATTTTTCCAGTAAACAATGAAACAAAATGCATGCACCAATGACAAAACTACCCAATTCAGAACATTTCCATCATAAAAGTCTACTCAACCTTCTACAGTCCACCAGTATCAGTAAATATGCACAATTTCTGAAGTAGTAAAAGTCATCTAAATAATTCCACATTAAAGAAATCTAACAATGGAGAGTTTGCTGCTAGCAAACAACTTTATATGTCACTGTTTATTCATCTACAAATAAAGTGCCTGTTGCCCTTGAGGAATAAATTGCCTATGTTGCATGCATTAAAAAAAAAATAAGCTAGTAATATCGCAATAGGGACTGTATGGCAAACTGATAACAGGTTCATAGTTACTACTCTAGGTATCTTTGCCAAAAAGGACTGCAGCATCCACTCACTTTACAACACAGTACAGTATCAGCAATGCATCTATCTACTGTGGGAGTAGAACCCACAGCCTCCTGCATCAAAAGCAAGTACACTACCTGTTGTGCTATTAATGCAAGCAGACTCAGAGTAAGCAGCACTAAAGTTTTGTTCCCCTGCAGCTCTCAGCTCCTTGTAAAATCTACTCGACACGCAGTTGTATCTCTGAACTTTGCAGCACAAGAAATCTGGAAAAAGCCGAAATTTATTGGGGGGGGGGGCAACCAGGGACACATTTTAAACATTGCTTGTATAATGTTGGAAAGTTGCTAGAGTAAAATGCTGTGTTACCACCATACATTTCACTGCCACATCTTTAACCCAGGGGATCCTGTGCAAAACAGTCAGAGAAACATACCACTATGCCAAATCAGCTGTTTTGTAAAAGAGAGGAAGACAAACTTAAATGGCTACCATTTAGTGAATTCAGTTCCCAGCATAGCTGTCAACCCCTTGGCACAAAACACCTGAACAAAGCCAATAATGGAGGGAATACAGCCCCCAAACATATTCAGTGAATTCAGTTCTCACTCTATAGCTCTCAACCTCTTAGCAAAAAACATGTGGACAAAGCCAGTAATGGGGGAATACAGTCCCAAAAATAGGGACAAATTTCAAATATCCATGTTATAAACTTAGACAACTGCTAGAACAATTTTGTGTTATCATGTACTTTCTGAAGAATATGAAGTCTGAAATTCAAATGCCTGTTATTTTTTAAACATTTAACCAGTAAACTAGTCTGACTTGGAACAAAAGACAATTTTCAACAGAGCAGAGAGAAATGCCAATCACATCTTTGCAAGATGAGAGAACATGCAGACACCACACAGAAGGCACCCCAGCCAAGAATCAAACCAGAGAACCTGTAGCTGTTAGGCAACAATGCTACCAGTGAACCACTACACTACCGACTTTGCAAGGAAAAATGTAGATACAGAAACCACAGATTTTATGAGGAACAGAACAAATATAATGCAAAAATCTGCAAGTTTTTTTTAGAAATGGTGGTGGATAGGGAATTCAGGTCCTTGCCACCTGGAGCCAAGGTACAGGGTTCAAGCCTGAGTATCTCTATCCACCACCATTTGCTCTCTGTAGCCACCAGTATATAGTAACTGGGGCATTACACACACACACCCTACCTGATGTATGTCTCACCTAACTGGGGCATTTTATACACACACACACACACACACACACACACACACACACACACACACACACACACACACACACCCTACCTGATGTATGTCTCATCCAGCGACCAAACACCTAAATCCAGCCAGCGACCTGCAGTAATCCAAGCAGCAAAACCACCCGAGCAATCCAGCCAGCGACCAAAACCTGCTACACCTACCTCCTGAATGAGCCCGCGCAATGAACGTACCGCGAGAGCAGCTCACCTCTCTCAGTCCTGATTGGATCTGCCTGCAGCCGAAGCAGTCCGGACCTCATCTTCTGTGCGGTCATCCCTGCACTGATTCCTGGGTGCATTTGCAGCAATGATTGCTGGGTACCTGTCTCTCTCTATCCGGACTGCTGATAAAGGCAGTCTGGACTCATGCTTTTTTTTTCTGTTTGTTCTTTAGTTTTAAAGATTTTTCTTTTTTTTCTAGGTGGGAGGGCTGCAGTCCGGCAGCCCGATACCACAAGCTGCCCCTGCTTTTTGGGATATAAAAATAATGAAGATAAAACAAAAAATATAGCCATAAATAATGTACCCACATACAAATTGGTTCAGCAATACCTAGGTATATAGGGACATGATAAGATTAAGTATTTAGGAGTATGGATTAAAAAGGTAGCTAAGGATATGTGGCAAGAAACTAAACAAAACAAATACAAAAATTGAGAAACTGGAAACACCTATTTATGAATATGGATATTAAGATACAAGTAGTGGAGATGTTTTGAGTCCCTTAGTCTTGTATACATGTGGGCGGCTGTGGTGGTGCAGTAGTTAGTGCTGCCGCCTCACAGCAAGAGGTTCTCTGGTTCGATCCTTGGCTGTGGTGCCTTCTGTGTGGAGTCTGTATGTCCTCCCTGTGGTCATGTGGGTTTCCTCCGGGTGCTCCAGTTTCCTCCCACATCCCAAAGTAGGTGGGTTAGACACTCTAAATTGGCCCTAAGCATGAGTGCATGCATGTGTGTGCCTTCTGTGGAAGGTTGGGTGCCGGGCTGGTAACTCGACAATGTAAAACTCCACTGCCAATCATGTATGGACAGGTGATCCACTGTGGCGACCCCTAACCGAGAAAAGCCAAAAGAAGAAGAAGTCTTGTATACATGTCAAGCATACCTTTATCAACCCAAGGAGAAGTTGTTGAAAATAATTAATAAAAAAATTGAAGGAATTTACCTGAGAGGGAAAGTGGGCAAGAGTCAAGTGGGGTAAGATGATCCTTCCAATAGAAAAATCCAATAGACGAGGCCAGGAACACCAGCCTTCCAATAGAAAAAGATGGTTCAGGTTTACCTAATTTGAAGGGATACTTTAGAACTACACAGTTAAGGCTCATATACATAACACAAGGAGATTATAATTCAAAATGGAATGGGATGATGATGATGAAGCAAGGGAGAAGTTCAATAAATAGAGACAGTGGTATTTTGGATGCAGATCCTTAACGAGAATAATAACCATACATAATATTATATTCATAAAGAAGCAGAAATTATTCTAAGAACTAAGCCAACATGAGAATGGAGAAAGGAGATTTTACCAATAGGGATGACTGCAAGTAAGAGTACAGAAAATAGGCAAGAGGGGGCTGGAATTTACTGGAGAAACCTGGCAAAGAAACCAAGATATTGGGAGCAAACAACTCAAACAGGAAAGGTAACAGAGTGGAATGAGACCAAGAAACTATTTTGATTCCAGGCTAGAGACTACCTTCCCTACCAAGGCTTGATCTCACAGTACAGGCAAAGAGAATGAGTTAGGGGAATCTTAAGTGAAATACCTGCTCTGGTAGAGTTTTTAACTCGATCTAGAACACATGCAGCTGTTAAACAAATGATAATTAGTAGGGCATATAAAATATTTCATGATAACTGTACAGATCAATTAGAGGAGGTTAGGAAAGATTGGGAAGAGAGACTGGAAAAGCAAGTTACAAGAAAAGAATGGGAATACATATGTATGGCTCCCAAGTATGCAACCAAGTCCAGAAGGCTTAGAATCTTTACTTGGAAGTGTTTGCATAGGTATTTTTATACCCCAAGCAGACTTTAAAAAAATTTCCTCAGGTAGATATTGAATGTTGGAGATGTCATGCAGAAGAAAGAGGTAACTAGGAACATATGTTTTGGGAGGATAATGAATTGACAGCACTGCGTCAAACATATTAGGTGAGCAAATGGCTGTAAGTAAAGATAATAAAGCCTTATTAAGTGTAATTCTGTTGGCTGCCAAAAAAAAGCAATTCATAGGATTAGAAAAAGATAATCAAAGTCTACATCAACTGTATTTCAGGTGCTGAATATTATAAAAGAGATAAAATAACTGGAAGAAGGATCTTTAGAACAGGGAAGGAGCAAGCTTCATAGAAATAAATGGAAATTATGGGAACAATAAATGTAGAATAATGTTCAGGAGAAGGAGGAGTGAGGTGTAAGGGAAGGCAGGAATTCACCATTTTATTTAATGTTGGACTGACGATCATGGCAAAGAAAATATATGTGATGCATATTGTATTTAAATGTAAAATGTTAACATGGACTGTTTTCTTTTCTTTTAATGTATGTTTGCCTATGTCTTAAGCGATAATTTAATAAAGGTATTTAAAAAGAATGAATAGTGCCCTACCCTTACATTGGAGTCTGTTTGCCATCTATCACTAATTTTGATGATATCCTGTATTGTCTTCTGAAGCCTCTCTCACCACAATTCCAACACCATTTCTAGTCTGTCCTCCCCTGAGTAGTAGATTCTAGAACCCAACCCAAGTGGCTTTGCTTCACTGCCATTCCAGATTGTCTCCTGGAGACAAGGGATGTCCAACTTCCTCCTTATTATCATGTCATCCACTTCCACACTGCATACTGTCAGTGAATCTATGTTGTGTGCAGCAATTCTTAATTAATATTTGGCAGGCTGATTGGTTTTATGTCCAGATTTCACTCGACAGAGCTATACCAGGTAACCCAAGATGGGCAACTGGATAATGTTCAGCCATTAGCCTATTGACTCAGAGATGCTGGGCTTTATGGTGGGAACACTGTGACCAATAGGGGTACAGAGACTCTTCCCACCATTAGCATTGGTCCCTGAGTAGGTCACGTCCTCAAACAAATTATCACCAGCAAATATCCATACCCATTATTGGTGACATTAGTCAACAGTACCAAATTGCCTAGACCCAATTTTTACGCCAAGTGGCTAACCTCATATGGTGCTCAGTCTACGATCCATGTTTTCCTGTCTAAAGGATACCATGCACCACAGTTGATGCCCAAAGCTGTTGGTCTATGCAATTCTTACCCCAATAGGAACCATGTAGAGTCTGTGCTGCCAATCACAATTCCATTCTTGGGTGAGTTTGAGATGGAAACTCCCTTAATGTTTTTGGGAAAGAGAAGGAACCCCACAGAAGCATAGGGAGAACATGTAAACTTTACACAGCATTAGCTATTGGTCAGGCTCAAACCTTGTACTTTGTGCATGGGAGGTGAAGACCTTAAACGTTATGTCAATTGTGTTATTTAATTGAAAACTCATTTGAATGAATCACAAATGACTGAAGACAATTAATTGAAAATACATTGGACTGAAAACTCATTTGACTGAATCACAAGTGATAGTATTTGATTGTATCATCTCTAATAAAAGAAATTATTAGGAAAGCAATTCTATGAGACTATGTATCATTGATGCCCGTCGTTATATAGTTTCTTCTGATCTGTATTAGTCTGTGTTTGTAAACGAGCAGTAATTCACTGTGTGTGGTCATAGTTGTGTGACCATGGAGTTAGTATATATAAGTAAGGGGAGGGTTGTGGGGTTCAAGGGGGCAAAGGGGCTTGCCTCCCCATGCATTTTTTATTGTATAGATCTCTCTCTCTCTCTCTATATATATATATATATATATATCTATATATATATATATATATATATATATATGTATATATATATATATATACACACACACACACACACACATACACACACACACACACACACACACACACACACACACACACACACACACATACACACATACACACACACACACACACACACACACACACACACACACACACACACACACACACACACACACACACACACACACATTGCAAGTCCTGACATCAATAGGGACCCTATCCACACACACACATAAATCTATGTATGTATATATCTATATCGATAAATATATATATATATATATATATATATATATATATATATATATATGTATGTGTGTGTGTGTGTGTGTGTGTGTGTATTGAATGTCAGGACTTACAATGCCAAGTAATAAAATGCCAGAAAAAAAAACAAAAATACAGAGAAAAAAACAAATGCTGAACATTGCTTTTCCTTTTAAAGTTCCTTTTTGCATGGTAGCAAGCCATCTGCATCCCCTGATGCCAGGAGCTTACCCATAATACCCCCAAACGTATGTATATATATATATATATATAGAGAGAGAGAGAGAGAGAGATATGTGTGTATATATTCCACAAAAAAGCATTCACAACTTATTAAAGATATATATTATAAGTATCATTTCACAGTTCCATTATAAGTATCGGTCCTGTTTTTCAGTCTTGTGGGAGTAGACTTTCTTTCATAGTTTTATTGTTTATTTGTACTGTGTAACAGTAAAAGACCATTTGAATGCAAAATCCAGTTTCTCTGAATAGACATTACTTTTAAACCAATTATATGCTGCCATCTTAAATAAAGTTAAATAGTTACTCTGCCCAAGCCCTAACCATAATATGGGTTATAAATTTTTCTGTGACTATTGTTTTGCATTTTGCAATTAGGAAGGCATAATTTCTTCCTTCAGACATTTTTGTAGAGTCCATCATTTCAACATTTGGCCAAAGCATGAGCTTTTCATCATGATAGTATAATTTCTAGCCACTGGCAACTTACTGAATATAAATTAACTTTTTCTATGTTCATAGTAGGCACAGTACAACAGTAAATCTGATGCCAAATAAATGTTTTATGACCTGTTACAGAAGTATATTTGGTGGGTCCTAAGGAAACCTCAGACTAAGAGAAGAAAGGCAAAACTCCAAGGAAACTTCAGCATATAAAATGGAAGGCAAAGAGAGGCTAGCATTGGTGTTTTACGATGTACCTGTCATCACAGAGCAGTCCCTGAAGCATATTTTTCTGCTGGGGACTCTCGCAGAAGATACTAGCAATGATCTGAGGCAAGGATGTCCTGAAGGATCACATGGAGCTTTAAATGGAGAATAAAAAAAATTTGGTAAGTTTTGAATTTTGCTTTTTTTTCCTGGAGCTGAAAAAGGAGGTCTGTGTAGTTTCAGTGACCTCCTAATGTAGGTTATAGGTGATGTAATGCTGGAAAAATAAAAGTAGTACTGATGGAAATCCTGTTCCAAAGGGATTTGCTTCCAATACTAAACCACATTAAAACAAATATCAGTTCTGGTAATGAAGTTTTAATGGTGGTTTCATGACCCTGACCCTTTCCATCATGGGCATACAGCTGAAAATTTAGCTAAATGTGACTTTGTGAACGTTTTAAAAATACATTTTTGTTGGATGTGCCCCTCAAAATCCATGTACAAGCTATATCCTCTGCAACTTAGTAATTTGTTGTTATCAGCTCCATGGCACAGGGAGAAAGCCCCGACTGTGACCCAAGTACTCTGGAATTAAGTAGAAACCTCTTTGCTGGGGGACCAAGGAGCGAGAGTAGGAATGAGTAGTCTAGCTGCTACCAGATGTCCAGAGGAAGAAGGTATACCTCTCTTATCACAAAATGCAAAATAGCATCAACAGCAAAATTTATAACCCATAGCATAGCTAGGACTTAGAATAAGTGCCGACACTTCTAATCCAGAGAATTCATGGCATAAAACATATGCACCAGGAACATTCTTATAACACCGTCCTATTGTCTTCTCAACTCTATACTCTCCTTCACCTCAAACTACTACAGGCATCTTCATCTTTTGCTAGTAAAGTTCTGATTAGACTATCAGATAAACTTGTGGGCACAACTAAATTTGTGTAATTATGCTCCTAGAGCTCAGTTTTGTATAGCATCCTTGATTATTGTACTAATTTTCTGTGATTTAACTACTGTACTGTTGTATTGTGCTTTATTAACTACTGCATTTTTAGTAATTGTTTAGTAATTTTTAGTAATTGTTTTTTGCTTGTATTAGCTGTAATGTAATTTCTCTTGAGCTTTTCTCTCTAGGTCTCCACTGAAAACGGGCTACTGGCCCAGTCGGACACTACCCGCTTAACAAATGTAAATAAATAAACAAATAAATAAATAACATTTGTTCAGCCCTGCCAAATTATACCCACATGATAGCTTTCCAGAGGCATGTGTGGGAGTATGTAAATCCACAGAGAAAAGCATATCAGGTCCTTGCATCTGTGAATACATGTGTTAGCCACTGGGGGAAGGGTTAGGGCTAGAACAAAGTAAACCCTATCTCTTGTCCTGATTTTGGGGAATGAACAGTCATGGTCATAGAAGGAATGATTGGCTGGCTCCTTGGGTTAGGGAGAAAAAAAATCTTTAGTGACCCCCTATCCTCTGAATGAGTTTTCAGATTGGCTCAATTGCACTGGGTAGTACAGCCTGCTCTCACTTGGTCATTATCACTCATATTTAATTAATTGGGGGGGGGTGCAAGAAACAAAAGTATTTATCAGTGTTGGACCTTGGGTCACTAACGAGGCAATAATTATTAGGAAATGGAAACATTGTAACTACAAAATATCAAGAAGTGCTAAAGTCATCAGTTGGCAACTTTTTTTTATTCAGCAATTAGTGGAGTTTTCCAACATATTCTTAAGAATGACTATAAATAATATAAAAGAACATGGAATTGTGAATATGTTGCCAAGGAACTGATTTTGAAGGGCAAGTATACATTTTTGTTTTAGAATGGTCAAAAGTAATTAATTGCAGGCTACATGAAAAAGTGACATCTCAGGCATTATGTCTCTAGGTGCTATACTGCATCAGTAACATTGTCACCAGCCATCAGTCCTATTTCTTGATTTGTGGTAAACTCTGCAATATCTGTAAATGACTTCTTGTTTTAAACTATACTTTCTAAATAAGTACGTTGATGTGATACTTGAAATACTGCCAGTTCACTAGCTGAATGCTTACTAATTGCTGTTCAGGTTAGTCTGTTGATATTGAATGCTATATTTTTAATTTGGATTAACATAATCTCACTTTAGATTGAGCAAAGCATTGTTAAAAATATGACCATTTCAAAAAAAGTACAAACTAATTATGGAGTTTACTATAAATAAACCTTATATTGATACTAGATTTTTATTTTCTTTTTCTGTAATACCTATTTAGAAGTATATATTTATGTATAATGACTCTATGCAACTGTTGGAAGCATTCATGTATATATTGTAAATATGTTGTAGTATTGTTTTAACATTTGGAAAAGAATAAAGAATTATTATTGAAAAAAAAAATATATGACCATTTCAGATGACAGACTACAATGTAAGGTGCAGATTTGCAAACCAACATTACCACCATGTGGTTATTACAGAAATGACACAATTTTAATAATTTCATTTCCATGGGACACCACCACCTAAGGGTGTATTGACAATTTTCAAAACAAATTTAGACTTTATTTGTTAAACAATCAGGTACTTTTTATTACTTGACATGCAGTGCTGTTTCTCTGGAGTAAGTAGAAATCAAGGAAATTATACAAATAGGCACAATCTTCGCTATATATTTTAATGGCTCAGATAATGGGTGAAAATCAATTGGTTGAATGTTGTTTTGGTTGAAGACAAAAATGCCAGAACAGATGATTTAAATGTATTTGATCAAACTGTATCAGCCTTTTCCTGTGTGAGACTGTGAAATAGTACAGAATGGGGAATTTGCCTTGGTCTATTGAAGTGTGAACTTGGAGTTTGTCTATACAAGTAGCAGGGGGTATGGGGTTCCCCCCTGCAAACGTAGTTATTTCTGTTTGTTTTTTTTCAGTCAACATAAAACTGTGGTATATATCTATTTTTTAAATTTGGATGTATAAAACATTTTCTTTATTAATAAATTTACAAACCTTGCACAATCTACATGGATATGTACCAATTCTTTCACTTATACAAGGCTTTGTCAATGAGTTCACATGACATAGTCTTTGGTTTTAATTCTTATTGTTCTTAAATCAGAAAGATGGTTAATCACTCAATATATCTTTTATTTGTCCATCTACCATTAGCAATTTTCCATCTACCATTAGCAATTTCCATTTATTCCTTACCACTTCACAAACATGGTGTATGTCACTGGTGTATGTCAATACCACTAGTTTTGTTATCTATATGCATAGTACATCTGCCTTTCTTGGATCTACCTTTATAATTGTTGGAAAAATAAGGGGTGCCTTCAGTTTACCAAATTTTAAAAATAGATACAGACCACAACTTTATGCTGATTGTACAACTAAAAATGTAGTATATATTAATCACTACTTATTCAATGCCTTATTTAAATTAATATTGTACATATCTCTTGTTCATAATAGCTTGGTGCAACCTGTTATTTTTGTATGCTATTACACACTCTGTATATTGTAAGTACCTACTAGCAGGCTTTGTAAATATGTTTGACTCATATCTGTTATGTTCTATCTGTGTTATCTGGAGCTTTTCTCTCCGGGCCTCCACTGAAACTGGACATATATCCAGTCAGACTAAACCGGCCAACAAATGTAAAATAAATAAAATAAATAAATATATCATGACTTGTAAACAATGCGCATGTTTTTATGTTGGACTAACTAATAGGCAATTAAAGGAAAGAATTTATCTTACATGAGAGACATTTTCCTGAAGAATAAAAACAATGCCTTGGAGAAACATCCAAATGAGTTCATAGGTTCATAGGTTTATAGGTATGTAGTAGACTATCAGTCCTAGGGCCTATATAAGCCTAGCCAAACAAGGTTCCTTGGCTTTTGCCACCCAAGAAAGTTATTTTCCTAAGCCTCTGTCGAGCAGAGCCACATCAGTGATCCCTGGGGTGAATTTCCTGTTTGCCATCCAATCCTCAAGATTTCTCTTAAAGAGGGCTAATGAGGAGCTTTGCTTGACATGAATGGGTAGCCTGTTCCATTGCATGGGAAGTCTCTGGGACAAGAATCTGCCCCTCCAGCATGTTATGTTTATTGTGGTGACAAGGTTTAGATCCCTGGAGCGTGTGGCTCAGAGGGATTGGGATTTTTTTAAATGTAGCATGTCCATCAGATCTGGGTTAGACATGGCTTTGTATGTTAGGCAGAGGTCACCTCTGAGTAGCTGATATGTGATGGAGTAGAGCTGAGTTTTTTAAGACGGTCTACATATGGCAACTGCTTGAGGCCAGTAATCCCCCTAGTGAGGTATTTCTGAGGCCTTTCTAGTTGTTGCAGATGACTTGCGAGGTACATGCCAAATGGGGCATTGTACTCTATAATGGGTCTGATGAGGGATGAGTGGAGAGGAACGATGATCTCTCTTTTTCTTGCGGAGAACCCCTTTCTGATGAGGTGTGCCTTTTCTTGCTTTTTTCCCACTTTCTGAAATTTAAAAAAGTTAAGTTACAGATTTGCTGTTCTGAACTGTTTGTAAGTTTCTTGGAGGCCAGTGCTTGCTTGGGCTAAAGGGAAGTCTCTGTGTTCACCAGTAGCAGTGGTTAACACTGAGCAGCCTGCCTGTCCCTGTAGGAGTGGTTACTGCCTAGAAGCTGTAGTTTTATTGGCCATTTTGGGTCAATTCTAAACTCCTTGATCTCTCTCTCTTAAAACCCTGCTGCCTCATGGTTTTGGCGTCTTTCCAGGCTTGTTAGTTGTTGCTGAAGCACCTACCAAGGGGAGAAAATGCTGAGAGAAGAAAGGAGCCATTTTTGAGATTTGAAGTATTTTCTTCTGATTTTTTGTTTAGAATTACTGCTTTGCTGCCTACTTTTCGGCATTTTCCAGCTTGGTAAAGTTTATATCTGTATTAGAAACAGTATTTAGAACACACCTAGAGCCTGTTTACTGCATTTCCTGTGTTGCACTTAATTTAAAATCATTTTTTTTCTCTTAAAATTGCATTTTACCTGACTATGGCCTAGGACTCAAGTGTGGGGTCATTTATTGCACTGTTGTGAATATTTTGCTACTTGTGTATCTCTGCTACCTTTAAACTAAAACAAAAAAAAAAAAACAAAAAAATCTTGCTTTTTTCCCACTTTCTGAAATTTAAGAAAGTTCAGTTACAGATTTGCTGTTCTGAACTGTTTGTAAGTTTCTTGGAGGCCAGTGCTTGCTTGGGCTAAAGGGAAGTCTCTGCGTTCCCCAGTGGCAGTGGTTAACACTGAGCAGCCTGCCTGTCCCTGTAGGAGTGGTTACTGCCTAGAAGCTGTAGTTTTATTGGCCATTTTGGGTCATTTCTAAACTCCTTGATCTCTCTCTCTTAAAGCCCTGCTGCCTCATGGTTTTGGCTTCTTTCAAGGCTTGTTAGTTGTTGGTGAAGCACCTACCAAGGGGAGAAAACACTGAGAGAAGAAAGGAGCCACTTTTGAGATTTTAAGTATTTTATTCTGATTTTTTTGTTTAGAATTACTGCTTTGCCACCTACTTTTTGGTGTTTTTCAGCTTGCTAAAGTTTATATCTGTATTAGAAACAGTATTTAGAAGACATCTAGAGCCTGTTTACTGCATTTTCTGTGTTGCACTTAATTTAAAATCGTTTTTTTCTCTTAAAATTGCATTTTACCTGACTTTGGCCTAGCACTCAAGTGTGGGGTCATTTATTGCACTGTTGTGAATATTTTGCTACTTGTGTATCCCTGCTACCTTTAAACTAAAACAAAAAAAAAAGAAAAAAAAAACAAAAAAATCTTGCTATTTTCCCTCTTTCTGAAATGTAAGAAAGTTCTACCAAAAGAACAAAAACTAGGCTGATAAAACCAAAAAGGAAGCCCAGAAAGTCCGTAGGAAGATATTTATTGACCAACTTTAAGTACACCAAATAGACTTAAGCGCTTTTCGTATGCACAATGTACGAACTTCTTCAGAGAGAAAGATTTAAGAAAGTTCAGTTACAGTTTCTTGGAGGCCAGTGCTTGCTTGGGCTAAAGGGAAGTCTCTGTGTTCACCAGTGGCAGTGGTTAACACTGAGCAGCCTGCCTATCCCTGTAGGAGTGCTTACTGCCTAGAAGCTGTAGTTTTATTGGCCATTTTGGGTCAATTCTAAACTCCTTGATCTCTCTCTCTTAAAACCCTGCAACTCTCTTTTTGCGCGGTGTTGCGCACAGAGCAGCGTCTGGCAGCGCTGCTTAAACAGGTTTAAACTATTCCTGGCTCCACAAAGTCTGCTCTAAACTTTTTCCCTTAGAACTGCTCTAAATCTCTAATTAAGCACTCTATTTTCATTCTAAATCCCTGCACTTGCTCGTATTACTAATCTCATAGGTAAACACAAACTAAAGCACTACATCCTCTTATACTCCTTCTAAGCACTTGCTCCCTATTGGTTCTTTCTAATCAGTCAATAAGTAGTTCCCTATATTATTCAGGCATGTCCAAAGGTCAGTTTTGAGTTTACTCTCCAGTCCAGCTGGTGAATCTGGGAATCTTGAGGCAATGTTACAACTACCTTATGTATACAGACCACCCTCTCCTCCTCCCAACAAGCTCAAATATATGTGAGAGATGCAACTATATAGCCAAACTGGAGGCTAAGCTCTCTCAACCTAGTACTGGCACAGCCTGTCAGGAGGAGAAGGTAATCACACACACACCACAAATCCAGTCTCACATAGACCTATCGCATCAGCAAACCAAACACATAAACACACAAAAACATACTCAGAGGCTCTAAATAAAAATCTGCCTAAGCAGCAGAGACCTCCAAAGTAGACATTCAAGCAACATTTACCACGAAACAATATCCACTTAGCACATAGCTCACAAAGTCAGTGTGCCACACAGTCACAGCCCTTAAGGCTAAACAACACACCTAATACACTTGTAATAGGTGACTCTATTGTCAGACACACTGACGTCCCACTCACCAGGCTGAACAAGGAGAAGGTCACTGTAAGCTGCCTGTCAGGTGCCAGGATCCGCCACATAACACAAGCACTCACATCACTCCAAAGCAAGTACAAATATAAATCCGTCATTGTCCATGCTGGTGTGAATGACCAGAGACGTACCTCCCTGGACTACATGAAAAAAGATGTACAGGAGCTCTTTGATCATGTAGCCCAGGTCGGCATGACCCTGACCTTGAGTAGCATCTTACCCTCACCAAGAATGATGCAACAGTATAAAGACAAAATGATCAATTTTAACAACTGACTAAAGTATTGGTGTCATTCAAATGGGATCCAGTGTCTGTCAGCCTGGGATGACATGCTTGACAAGCCACTTTGCTTCACTAAGGACGGCTTGCATCTGTCACCTTTGGGTTTTCAAATACTGGCAAAGGCTCTTGTCTCCCCCATAGCGCCTTTTTTAGGCAAGGCTCAAAAGACAAACCCACCCCCATAGACAACACAAAGAAAAAAAAACTAAGGGTAATGCTGCTCAATGCCAGAAGTCTAAACCTCAAGATGCACGCACTCGAGACTCTCCTCAGTATGGAGAATATCGATATCTGTGCAGTAACAGAAACCTGGTTCAAGGCTCCTGAAAGCACCCCAGCACTAACAGGTTATACTTCATACCATGCTTTCCGGCCCCAAAACTCGGACCGAACCACAAAAGGAGGGGGGTATCCATATTTATCAAAGATACCCACACCTCCAGTTTAGTGGCACTGCACGAAACATCGGAGACCATCCATGTGCAACTAACAGTGGGCAAAACTGCCTTTCAGTTTGTAGCCTGCTACAGACCACCCTCCCAAACACAGGAACCTCACTCGGCTTTCCTGAGAACACTGGAGAATATGAAGGTCTCTCCAAACACTATTATACTGGGTGACTTCAACTACCCAAACATCGATTGGGAAAACTACTCAAGCCCAAACACCCTCGCCCAACGGTTCCTAGAATTTAGAAACTCAAATGCTAAGGAACAACTGGTCACCACTCCCACAAGAGGGGAAAACATATTGGATCTGGTCATCACCAACATGGGGGTCTTTATGTTCCACACCAGTGGTATACCCCTCATTGGTAAGATTAGACCATAAACAAATCTCACTGGACATCCATATTCCATCTCCACCCCTAGCCAAGGAAACCACTGTGAAGAACTTCTCAAAATCAAACTTCACACTTCTCAAAACTGAGGTGGAATCTTTCAAAGCTCCTGGGCCAGTGGAAAATATGGCCCAAAATGCAGAATCCTTTACAAAAGCATTTTATGGACACCTACAGGAATGCATGGAGCATGCTATCCCAAATAAAACCAAGACTTACTCCTCCAAAGGCAGGAGACCTGTCTGGTGGACCCCGGCCATAAATAAGTTATACAACAGAAGGAGAAAGCTACTACATGACAGAGCAAAATCCCAAAAAGGGAAGGCGTCACTGATCAGTACTAGCAAGAAACTACAATCCCTCATAAAATCATCTAAGGCCAGTTTCAAAAGAAAAATTGCACAAGACACTAAAGATAATCACAAGGCCTTCTTTAGTTATGTCAGAAACCTGGGAGACAACTCCCAGATATGCTCTGAGTTAGTGCAAAATGACAAAAAATACACTGAACCCACAGACATTGCCAACATCCTGGCAGAAAGGTTCAGTGCAAATGCCCCCCCCCCAAAAGAGCAAATGTCTATCCCAACAGAGTGTAGCCTTCCTGAGATCACAGATGCACAGGTGAGAGCTGCCCTCTCCAAAGCAAAAAACACAGCATCAATGGGACCAGACGGTGTCCTGGGCTGCATCTTACACGAGCTCCAAGAAGAACTAAACCCTCATATAAAGTCACTGTTCAATCTCAGCCTTACTACAGGATATGTACCCAAGGAATGGCATACAGCAACAGTGGTCCCACTCCACAAAGGTGGTGCCACAACAGACCCCGGAAACTATCGCCCTATAAGCCTAATTAGCCTGGTCTGCAAAGCTATGGAGCGTATCATCATGGAAATCATAAACAAAGACATTGGGGACCTCCAGACATTGGATCCTACCCAATTCAGCTTCGTTAAGGGTAGATCTTGTCTCTTGAATCTGGTCGACTTCTTTGAAACAGTTATCAAAGCCATAGATGAAGGGAAGGTAGTCCACACAGCCTACCTGGACCTCGCAAAAGCCTTTGACACAATACCCCACTCGGGCATCATAAATAAGCTCACCAGCTTAAATATCAACCCCTATGTCACAAGATGGGTTGCAAACTGGCTCAGGGATAGAACCCACATGGTCAGAATAGCAGGTGACATGTCAGACTCTAAACCAGTTACAAGTGGCGTCCCAAAAGGCTCAGTCCTGGGACCATTCTTGTTTGGTATATATTTCTCCGAGGTACAGGCTAACATGGGTGGACTATGGCTGACCAAGTTCGCAGATGACTCCAAACTGGGTGCCATAATCGACTCTCCGGCTGACACAAGCATCCTCCAAAAGGGTCTCACAGAGATAGATAACTGGTGCCAGAGCCATGGCCTAAAGCTAAATGCCAAAAAGTGCATAGTCATCCCCTTTGGGAAAAACAAAGTGCCCACAAATTACCACATAGGTGGTAATCCATTAAGTACGGAAGAAGTAATGAGGGACTTGGGGACCCAAGTAGATAGCAATCTCTCCTTTGACAATCACATTGCCAAAGTGGTTAGAAAGACCTTCTATATAGCCCACCTTATCATGAAAGGGTTCACATCTAGATCAAGAGAGGTTATTGTGCCCCTCTACTCATCACTTATCAGGCCCATAATTGAGTACAATGCCCCGTTTGGGATGTACCTTGCCCGACAACTTCAGCAACTGGAAAGACCCCAAAAGTATCTCACCAAGAGGATCAAGGGGCTCAAACAGATGCCCTATGCAGTTTGGCTAAAGAAACTCCAGCTTTACTCAGTTGCATACTGCCTACTCAGAGGCGATCTGTGTCTGACGTATAAAGCCATGTCCAACCCAGAATTAATGGGCATGCTTCACCTCAGGAAATCCAAATCCCTTAGAGCTACATGCTCCAGGGACTTGAACCTCAGCACAGAAATAAATAGGACATGCTGGAGGGACAGATTCATATCCCAGAGGCTCCCCTCACTCTGGAACAAAATCCCAATCCATGTTAGGCAGAGCCCCTCACTGACCCTCTTCAAGAGAAATCTTGACGAGTGGATGGGGGATTGTAAGTTTACCCCTGGGATCTCTTCTGTGTCCTTGCTTGACAGCGGTACAGTAAACTAACCTTAACAGGGCTACCTCCTGTGACCTACTATACAGAGGCACAGTCATCTAATCTAAAAGGGTGGTGAAAGCCAAACACACTCCAGCTAGGCTTATAAATGCCCTAGGGCAGATAGCCTAGTATCAACCTATGAACCTATGTAGAAGGATTTCCTGACAACTGCGGCAACATGATTATCAAAGGATAGACTACTGTCCAATTGTGTCCCGAGGTCTCTTATCACACTTTAGGTATTTAGTAGGCTACCACCTATGGGGTAGTTCACAGGTATGGTGTTTTTTCCAAAGAGGATAACAATGCACTTTTTGGCATTGAGCTTCAGGCCATGACTCTGACACCAAACATCAGTCTCGGTGAGGCCTCTTTGTAAAATGTCCACATCCTTAAGTGACTCAATTATGGCTCCTAGCTTGCAGTCATCTGTGAATTTTGTTAGCCAGTGGCCAGCTGTATTAGCCTGGACTACATAGAAGTAGATACCGAACAGGAGAGGACCCAGGACCGAACCCCATGGTACTCCGCTTGTCACTGGTCTGAAGTCAGATTTGGAGTCGGCTACTTTCACTGTGTGGGTTCTGTCAGTGAGCCAGTTGGCCACCCATCTTGTGACATTGGGATTTATGCCTAGTCCAGTGAGTTTATCTATAATACCAGAGTGGACAATGGTGTTGAAAGCCTTGGCGAGGTCAAGATAGGCTGTGTGCACCACCTTACCTTCATCTACGGCTCTGGTGACTGCTTCAAAAAAGTAAATCAGGTTTAGGGGGCATGATCTACCTTTTACAAACCCAAACTGAGTGGGCTCCAGAGTTTGGAGGTTACCTCTGTCTTTGTTTATAAGCTCCAGGATGAAGCGTTCCATGGCCTTGCAGACCAGGCTCATCAGGCTAATGGGGCGGTAGTTCCCGGGGTCAGTGGTGGAGTCTCCTTTGTGGAGTGGGATAACCGTTACTGTGCACCATTCCATAGGCACAAAGCCTGAAGTGAGGCTATGATTGAACATGGTACTTAGGTAGGGTGCCAGTTCATTCTGTAGTTTGTGCAGAACGCAGCCTCTGATGTTGTCTGGTCCCATGGATGCTGTGTTCTTGGTTTTGGAGAGTGCGGTCTTTACCTGTGCGTCCATGATTACAGGGGGTTTGCAATCTTCTGGTATGGGGATGGGCCCTTTGGGGGGTGAGGGGGGCATGAAGTTTGCACTGAACCTGTCTGCCAGGATGTTGGCAATATCAGTTGGTTCGGTAAATGTAGTGCCATTGTGCTGTAGTTCAGAGCAGATCTGAGTGTTGTCATTGAGATTCTTGACATAGCTGTAGAAAGCTTTGTGGTTGTCTTTGGAATCCATGGTGATTTTGTTTTCGTAACTAGCTTTGGAAGATTTTATGAGGGATCTCAGCTTCTTGCTGAGGCTGACCAGGGAGCTCTTGCAATCTTGGGATTTTACTCTTTTTTGCAACAGTTTCTTCCTTCTGTTGTACAGTTTGTTTATGGCAGGGGGGCCACCAGATTGGCTTCCTTTTTTTGGAGGATAGCGTCTTGGTTCTGTTGGGGTTGACATGGTCCATACACTGGTGTATGTGCTTATACAGTGCATTTGTATATGATTCAGCAGTCGTGCTTCTATTTTCCATCTGTGTGGATGTAGTGAAGTTTGACACTTCTGATTTAAGAAGCATGAAGTTGGCTTTGGAGAAGTTTTTTTATGGTGGTTTCCTTAATGGGGGGGGGGGGCAGGATATGGATGTCTAGGGTGTTTAGCTTGTGGTCAGACCTGACCAGCAAGGAGTTGACCTCTGGTGTGAAGCATCTGTTACCCATATTGGTAATGACCAGGTCCAGGATGTTGCTACCCCTGGCAGGGGTATGGACAAGCTGATCTAGGGCATTGGAACTGATGAATTCCAGAAAACATTGGGCAAATGAGTTAGTACATGAGTAGTTTTCCCAGTTGATGGTGGGGTAGTTGAAATCTCCCAAAATTAGGGTATTGGGCTGTGCCTTAATATTATCCAGTATATCGAGAAACATGGAATGGGCATCCTGGGGCATGGCAGGGGATCTGTAAAAAGCTACAACCTGAATTGCAGTCCTGCCCAGTATTAATTGTACTTGGATAATTTTGGATGCTTTATGTTGAGCAACTAGTCTGGAGGTGTGGATATCCTTTATGAATATGGACACTCCTCGTCCTTTAGTATTTCGGTCCAGGTTAGGTGGCCGAAAGGTGTGGTAAGAATTGTAACCTAGTAATGCATGGGTGCTCTCTGGAGCCATAAACCAGGTCTCTGTCACTGCACAGATGTTGATGTTCTCCAACTTAAGGAGAGCCTTGAGTGAGTGCATTTGGAGGTTTAGACATCTAGCATTGAATAGCATTACCATTAGTTTTTGCTTGTTTGTATCTACTAAGGTGGTGGTGCATTTGACATTTGAGCCTTGCCTAAAAAATGCACTATGGGGGGGGGGGCAAGAGCCTTAGTCAGTATCCAGAATCCCAGAGGTGAGAGGTGTAGGCCATTTCTGGCAAAGCATCGTGGTCTGTCGATCATGTCATCCCAGGCAGACAGATACTGGACCCCCTTGGAATGACACCAGAAGCTTAGCCAATTGTTGAAGTCATTTTGTCCTTGTACTGTGGTATCATTCTGGGTGATGGCAGGATGCTACTCAGGGCTAGTGTCATACCTGCCTGGGCTGCATGGTCAGAGTGCTCCTCCATGTCCCTTTTCATGTAATCTAGGGAGGTACATCTCAGGTAATTCATTCCAACATGGATAACGACAGAGTCATACTTGTACTTGTTGTGGACTGACCTGAGTGTCTGCATTATATGGCAGATCTTGGCACCCAACAGACAGCTGACAGTAACTTTCTCCTTGTTTAGCCTGCTGATAGGGATGTTAGTGTGCTTGATTATAGAGTCATCAAGGACTAGTGTGTTGGGTACATTGTTTTGCCTTATGGGCTGAGGTTGAGTGGCACACAGATTTTGTGGGCTATGTGTCTTTTGGGTAGTGTTAGGGGGTGGTGGTTGCTTGCATTTCAGCTTTGGAGGCCTCTGTTGTTTGGGCAGATTTTTATTGAGAGCCTCCACGAATGTAGGTGTGTGTTTTGTGTTACTATGTGTGGGTTTGAAATGGATTGTGTGATATCATTCAATTTGATCTGAAGAAGATTTTTAACCAAAAATGCTTATCCTTTTGTATTTTAATACTATTTTACTATTATTTTAGTGTTTATTGAGTTGTTTATTAAAGCATATGAGCTCCTACTTGGTGACTGCACTGTTTATTCTTGGCTCTGCAATTTGTATTTTGAGGTGCTAGACTTTGGTGGCTGCTGGTGTATTTGTTTGTCAGTTTGCTCTAGACTATAAAACTGCATTTCTACTGTAATTTTGTTACTTACTTAGTTACAAACAGAAGCTTGAGAGTGACAGAAGAGATTTAGGTGTCCATCTCTCAGATGTTTTCATTGCATCTTCACAGCAATGGTACATCCATTGATATTGTTTTTTATCTCATGTTCTGTGGACATAGCTCCAAGTTTTTGAGGCACTTAAGAATTTTTCTTGATAGAGCAAACACATATCAGTACTTTGCAAGTTCTACCTATAAATTATAATTTTTTAATATTGAATTTGTAGTCCAGTATGATTTTCTAGTAAGCCCCTGAAACTGATATAATACTTTGTTGAGAAGCAATCTTATAGCTCACATGGCCTCAAGAATGCTACTGCATAATTAGAAACACCAGTAAATTTCACCTTCTCTAGCTACATTTTAAAGTAACACATATAAATACATTTGTGCAGGCGATGGTGTTTGTGATGTTCCCCAAAGTCTGTTCCCCTACACAGACACACACACACACACACACACACACACACACACACACACACACACACACACACACACACACACACACACACACACACACACAATGTATGGCTTTTTCTTCTTCTTCTTGTCCTCACTAGATGAAAAAAATTGGGAATGCCTAATATAGCTGACGTCACAATCAATGGCAGTAATTTGTGGCTATATATTAAAGAGCACACCTTAATACAGCATTAATGTATATTATACAATAATATTTATTTTATTTATGTGCTTTTGTTTACATGGAAAGTCATTTTGGGAATTGAAATTGCCAGCTTTAGTGGAGGCTCAGGGAGAAAAGCTCCAAAACAAGGACAGAAATACATTTTTGACAATTCAAAATAAAAAAAGGTCAACAAACATTATTTACAAAGCATATCAGATTAAGGAAAATTTTAAAGGTACTGTGTGTATATTCAAAAATACCATATTAACACACTTGCATAGTGTTAGATGAGGGTTTTCACTGTATTCTTAGTGAGTTCACTACAGTTCATTAAGATAAACTAATAGGCCTGAAAATAGTCAGAATTATGTTTTCACGTATGCATTCAGTTTCAGGGAAAGACAGTTCAGTAGAAAGGAAAAGATAATCTTGCTGGCTAAGCATAAGATGTGCAGAAATAACAGTTCTCAGGGAGAGCTACAGAATGTACCTTTCTCAAGGGAAAGATATGTGTACTTGCAATGAAATGCTAGATAAAGAACATTGTGTGAGGCACATGCAACAAAGCTTAGAAACCAAGGCTAAAGAGGCATGTAAAACATTACAGGGTTTGGTATTATTAGGATATACTTCAGTCACGGTCAGTTGAGTCAGTTAAGGTAGCTTTTGGACTGATATGTACTGAAGTCAGGTCAAATATCCAGCATTATTTAGTAGGAAAAAGACTGTTTCAGTTGATATTATTCAGGAGAATCAGAATATATGTGTAGAAATTTTGGATATATTTATCAGCACTGTTATCCAACATTACAGAATTTCAACAGACTGTTATTCTTTATCAGCACTGTTACTGGAGACAGTATTTGGATATTGTTAACATCTAATAAAGCATTCTTAACCAAACTACTACATGTGCAGAATTCATTCTGAAAAGTATAAAAATACCTGACACAAAGTAGAGACTGGCAACTATTCAGCACAAGCTTGGGTAATTAACAGATACAGACATTAATTCCAGTCTTATTTCAGTTGTTTCCAGTTAATTCTACTATACTACAGTCTTATCAAATCTTTCACATAGCATCCCTGGTGGACAGAGATGGATTGCATTTAGGGCAGATTTGAATTGTTGCAGGTTATTTAAAAACCTGATGCAGTTTGGAAGTTTGTTCCATGCCTTGCAGCTGGTGACAGAGAATAATGAGTTGCAGTAATAATTATTAGATTTATTAGCAAATGTTAGTTTAAGTTCTGAGGATCTTAGGGTTCCATTTGGTACATGCCATTGGACAAGATTTGAGAGCAAGGGTGTTTTAAATGGATGGTGAAGTAGTCTGTAAATGGATGGTGAAGTAGTCTGTGTGCTGTGAGTAGCTAAGAGAGGGTGGTGCATTGAGGAAGTTAAAGTCAGCTGAGGGTACAAAGCACCATGCAGTGATGGGACTGGTTTGAGAGGCTGCAGGATAATTTGCTAATTTTGTTGTAGGTGCTTTCTAGTTTGTGTTTTGTAGAAGAAATAAAATGAAAATGCTGCTCCAATGTCACAAACAGTACTTTAATTAATCCAATATGAGCTCTTTCATTCCAAAACACATATGGAACATGATCAGACATAAAATGTTGCACTACATCACTTCCTTTATATTACAAAATTGTGCCATAAAACTTCAAACTTTAAAAGGCCATGAATCTCCAATGACAAAATCAAGACTAAATATACATTATAAAGAAAATTACTAATGAAGCACAGATTAAATACTTGTGCATGCTTATGTAGAAAGAAGCACATATATATTATACATTTAAAAGTCCTCATAATAAATCTATCCAAAATAAAACTGTTCATGAATAAATCTATTTATAATAAAACTATTCATAATAAAACATCATAGTAAGAAAAAACAAACATAATTACCTGCATAAAAGCATGTGAACAACATAAGAAAAAAAAGGCATAATAAACTTAATACTAACACGAACCTCCAGCATATTAAATTAGCCGTTAATTGTAAAATGGTTTTAATAGATATGTAGTCATTGAGACCTGGGGGAGCTGTGGCATTCAACAATACCTAGCAAAAGTATTCCCTTCTTTCCACCATAGTCTCCCAATCACTCCCTCTTTCTGGAATGCCTACTTTTTCTAGGATGACAAACTCAAACTTCTTAAAATCACAACAGGAAATATAATGTTTGTAAAGGGCATTACACATGTTCATTCTCATAATAGCATAAAGATGTTGGTAAATTCTTGTCCATAAGGGACCATTAGTTCTGCCAATATAATATGCAGGACAAGAAGCACAAAAACCTATATAAATTACCCCCTTAGTACCACGATCAAATTTACCTTTCACAGTAAATAAGTTGGAAAAACCATGTACTGAAAAACTGCTAACTTCCAAAATATATAAGCATTGTCAACAAGCCCCACATTTTTCCATGCCAAAACCATTTGTGCGTACTCTCATAACCACTTTATTAGATTTTAAAATGCTTTTAAAATTCTTATTGTTCTTATAAACAAATTTAGATTCAGAATCCAGCCTACTCGTTAGACCAAGGGTTCCAAAAACAGTTGTCCAATGCTTCTTAATCATATTCTGGAGCAAATAGGTACCTATATTGTACTGTAAAACAAACACTTGTGAAGGATCCTAGACTTCAATGACACTGTTATTGTTCACTGGATTCATTGTCTTGTCAGACAAGTTGTTCCTGCACAAGAGAGGGCCATGCCTAAGGTTCCTTTTCTGTGCAACATATCCACTGATGTTATCTAACCAACTTCTAGGGTAACCCCTTTCCAGGAACTAATCTATTAAGTTTTTAACCTTGACATCAAATACCTTTTCATCAGACACCAATCTACTATATCTGATAAACTGACCCTTTATTAAATTCCTTTCTTGCCATGTTGGGTGTTGACTGTTAATGGGTAAATATACATTTGAAAAGGTTTGTTTCCTATATATGTGTTGGATTCATATTTTGAATCTTGTAGATTTTTGTAAAGGGTCATATCAAGAAAGTCAATAGAAGTGTCATGAAACTGAAAAGTAAACTCAAGAAAATCTGTGGAGTGGTTGAGGAAATTAATGAAAACCTTTAGTTCCTCAAAACTTTCTTTCCACAGAACAAAGATGTCATCCAGGTATCTAAGACAAGGCCCAAGCATGGATGAAAAGAGGAATGTAAAATGAAAGTAGTTTCCCAACACCACAGAACCATATTGGGGAAAATGGGAGCAGAAGCTGCCCCCATCACAACACCCCTGTGTTGTTTATAATATTCCCCTACAAAATACACAAACTTGTTAATCAGTACTAACTCTGTGCATTGATAAATCAAACTGATTTCATTATTGTCAAGGTTAGTACCCTTAACCAAAGCCCGATGAAACCACTATAATTTCACATCATGGGGAATAACTGAAAAAAGGTCTTTAATATCAATGGTTAAAAACAATGTGTCTGCCATAAAGGGGGTTCTTGAGATAACATTCAAAAAATGCCATGAATCCTTCAACATATGAGATTTGTCATCCAGAAAAGTTTTAAGTTTGATATCTACAAACTTGGCCAAAGGTTCAGTCTTTGACCCCGCAGATGCCACTATTGGCTGCAATGGAGGATCTATAACTGATTTGTGGATTTTTGGAATACAAAACATTCCTAGAATTTGAGGTTTTCAAACAATCAAGGATTCCCTGATGTTATTAAGTAGATCAAAAGTTATAAAAATGCCCTTCAAAATTAAGTCAATACCAAGGTAGGCAATGTTCACTTCATTATGTGAGACTTCAACAAAGAATCTTCCATTGTGTAAAAAATCTAACATCTTGGAGAAGTATACAAGTCTGTCCATAACAACCACTTCTCCACCCTTGTCGGGTTTCATGATACGTATGTTGAAATCATTTGCTAGTTCACACAAAATCTCCCTCTCTTCACTTGTGAAATTGTAAAATTTAGGCCTCTTACTGTAGGAGGACCAATCCCTGATACTCTGTCCACACAATTGTTCAAACAAGTGAATACTAGGAATCATTGTGGGATTAAAGATACTTGACTTCTGCAGAGGTAGTGTTCCTGAACTGAACTCACAAGGGGTAGAATACATTTTAAATTCAACTTTGTAGTGAAAAGTTTTAATTCTGTTACCACATCCACCAAATCTAGTTTACTTGATGGCACAAATTTGAAGCCTTTCTGGAATAGGGAGCCAAATACAGGGGAGACCATATATGAAAAAAAAAATGTAAATTTTACAACCTTGAAAGTCTAAAACCGATACAGCCAGATCATTGTTAACCATGTCTTCCAGTGTAGCAACAGTAACTAGTTCTGATGCCGTTTTCTCCAGTAATTCCAAAAACCCTGCATTTTCTGAACATTATGGGAAGTTGAAGGAACATTCTCAGATCTTTTGACCCTCTCCTGTATTCTTTTAGATGGGCATGGACCATTGTCATCATTACAACCATAATGTTGTTCTCCCCATTTTTGTTCTACATTGTCACTAGCATAATCTGAGTTTTCATTTCCCTTAAGAGGCCTAGAGTAAACATTTTTATTAGTATAGTCCTTAATGTCCCTTAAAATATTTTTCTGTTTTCTAGCAAAAGAAACCTTATCCTGTTCTGCCAGCCTATGAAAAATATGATGAAAATTGTCTGTATGGTGCTTAAACAAAAGGTCTTTCTTTAGCTGTGTATCCAAGTTTTTAATTTCCTCTTTGATGGAAATTAAATTCCTCTGATTTTCCTTAATAATAATATTCATAAACTCTAAACCCATTTTATCAAATAAATCCAATAACTCAGAGTGGAAAACTAACCTGGTGGAAGAGATGACATTTGTGAATATTGTTGAGCCATATAGGATGGTAGGAAGGCGTAGGGAGGTGGGAGATATTTTTACTATGATCACTTAGCAGGTATTTTGCTCTCTAAAGAGAGCCTAGTCTGCAGTGTGTCTTTTTGACTGTGCTGCCATTATGCAGATCAAATTTTAACTTGTTATAATTGATAACTCGGAGTAATTTTGTGTTGGTGACATTTTCAATTTTTGTGTCATTTGAGGAGGTAATATTGTCAGTCTTGTTTTGATTTATGTTTTTAAGAAGGAATAGGATTAGTTTGGTTTTGTTGGGTTTAAGAGCAAATGGAATTTATTTAGATAAGTTTCTACAACAATGAAAGGTTCCTGTGTGATGGATTATAAGGTGGGAAGATTTGGGGCTGAGCTAGCTAAAGTTGTGTCATAGCATATTGTATTATGTTTACATTTTGCCAAAATGTTTTTTTTTTTCTTGTTATGTGTGGTCTGGTTTGTACAGAAGTAGTTTTTTATCATAATGAACTTGCACCTTTGTGCAGTTTCTGAGGCACCAGTATCTTTGTAGGTAGGGATGTATTTATTTATTTATTTGATGTTTGTTTACCGGGATAGTCCAACTGGGCAGATGCCCATTTTCAGCGGAGGCCTGGAGGAAAGCCCCAATAGATACAAAAAAACAAAACAAAAGAAAAACATATGATAAAACGCATACAGCATTTGTAAATACAAAAGAACACAAATTGTTTATAAAAAAGATAGTTGAAAATACATATCACTGGTAAAGCACTTACAAACAATGGATAATATAGGATTTGCTTAGAGTGATGTATATTTGGTTTACTTTATCTAGGTAGATGTAACAATTTATAGTATGCAATAAATACTGCCTAAGGTATTGTTGAGGAGTTCAAGAACCAAGGAGAAAAATTAGGATGAGTATAAGTGACATAGAGTCTAGAGAGAGAACATAGGATAGAGCTATGAGTGAAGTAATAAGTGAGATGAGTTAGGATAACATCAGGTAGAAAGAATAAAAATCTACAGAGGAGGTAGTAGAGGTATAAATGAGACATCTATAGTGCTGGAAGGATGATAGTCAGCCAGGACTTAGACAAGAGCAGAGCCAAGAGTTAGATAGCTAAGACTTAAGAAGTATTTTGAATTGTGAGGGATTAGCAGTGGTAGGATGTGTTGGAGGTTGAGTTCCAAGTCCTGAAGATCTGAATGGAGCAGACAGAATCTCCAGAATGATTGATAGTTTTTGTGACTTGTAATAGAAATTTGTCAGAAGATCTCGGGTATCTTTTATTAGATTGAGGTTGAAGTAGATAATGGAGTGTTGGACACTTGTCAGCTTGGCACACTATGCCCTGGGCCATTGTATGTTGGGTGAATGTTAGGAGATTGGGTAATGCAAGCCAGTTGAGTTGGCACAAAGTGGTGCAGTGATGGGATCTGTACAGGGAGTTGTTAGCAAACCTGACAATCTTATTGTAGCAGACATCGAGTTTTGCTAGGTCTGTTTTCTTCAGGTTGTTGAAGACTGGGTTCTAATTTTGTTAATTTTTTCCAGGTTTTGTCTCTTTCTTTCATGAGTTGTTTAGTTTGATGGGTTAGCCATGGGGAAGAATTTATTTTTATTCTTTTATGTCTCAATGTGTCTTGTTGGTTTAGCATGGTTGAGGAGTTATTGAAGTGACAGACAGCTTCATCTAGACGCAGATATTTGAGGTGTTACCAGTCTCATTGTTTAAGTGCATCATTAAATATGGATTTATCAAAATTGGTTAGGTTTCTCACAGAATTAAGGTAAAAGGATTTGGGAGCCTTATGGTATTCTCTGTTGATGTAGAAGGGGTGATGATCACTGAGAGAGTCTGGGAGGGTGCTGGTTAACTTAATTTGTTCTGGGTTGGTTGAGAGCATGCAGTCTTGTATGGATGTTTTTGAATACTTTGTCAAGTCAAATTGGTTGTTAGATCAGCTGAGTGAAATGTTAGAAGTTAATATTATAGGGGCTAGAGTTAGGTTTGTAAGAGGCCCATCTATGTTAAGGTCACCAAACAGTATAGTTTCTTAGTTGAAAGTAGATGATAAGTAGCTAAATATGTTTTCGGTATTCTTGATATTTTTGAGGGAGGGAGGATGTAGGAGGCTACAATGATTATGGATTTCTGATTATTTAGGTGAACTTTGGGTATTAGTATTTCTTCACTGCCGTGCTGTGGAATAGTTTGGAGGTGCATATGGATTTGTAAGGTGGCTTGAAAGATGATGGCCACACCCCCAGCCCACTTAACTATTCAGTCTTTCCTATGTTTGGTTTAACCAGCAGGAATGATTTCTTAATTTTTAATTTTAGGTGTTAACCAGGTTTCAGTGATAACTAGGGTGTGGAGTTGATGGAATTCAATGCATACACAGAGGTCTGATTTCTTATTACAGATGCTATGTGCATTGAGATTACATAGTTTTATGCTGGAGGAAGAAAGTGAGGTTTATTATGTTTTTGAGGATTGTTCAGGAGAGGTATATTTTTGCAAGGGACTTGGGTGGGTTGGGTGATGGGTTTGTTTAGGTGGGGCTAGTGGTAGGCCAAGGCTGAGGTGTACAGCTCCATTCTCCATTAGTTTATTAGGTAGTCGGTGGAGTTTTTGACATTACGGAGAAGTAGTTTTGGTACTACTTTTGAGCAGGGATTTTGTCTATGCAGAAGAGTGATGGCCAGATTAGGGAGTTGTATCTGTAGACTGGCAGTAAGTAGGTTTTTGTGGAGGACTTGGTTTGAGTGTAGGCAGGGGAAGAAGATGTATATGTGTGATAGGAGGTTGAAATAGCTGTAAAGAACAGTACAGAAAGGAAATGTGAGGAAAAAATATATAACATATTGGGATACACCTATTGGGCAGGGAGGTTGATAAGAGAAGGATGGAGAAAAAGATTATCATTTTCTGATTTGCAATCAATTGTTTATTTATTAGGTTTTAATTGGTTGGCTATAATGGCTAGTATAGGCAGTGAAGCACAAGGTGATATGTCTTAGCTAATAGAGTTTATGGTATGAGGGCAGGTCAGATGATATTCTTTAGTCAATAAATTTAATAATGTGGGGGATGGGTGTGGAGTGTAGTGAAGTAGCTTGCAGTGTGGCTGAGTGGATCGGGGCTAGTCCCCAGAGAAGATAGTCAATTCCTGGGATATGGTAATGTACAAAAAAAAGCTGATGTTAATTATTTTTTATTCTATGGGTTATTTTATCAGACAAGTTATAGGGTTGCTGCTTGCAATATTTCTACAGAGCTGCTTAGTTTTAAAGAAAAAAGATTGCAATGCACTACATGTCTTGAGGGTGACAAGGGAGAATAGTTGTAGGGGACAGCAGCTAAACTGAAGACAGGGCAACATATTACAAGATACAGCAGAAACATGTATTATTCAGTGGTAAGGTAAGACCAGCTGCTTTTGGGAGAGACTGCCTCTACTGGCTTACCTAATAACATTTGGACATAATCCAGTATTTTTTTTTGTTGTATTAATGTCTTTGCTTAATTTAAACTTCCTTGACAGGCAGATGAATCAGAATGAGCAAATCTTGTCTGAGATCAGCCTCAAGGGATATTCACACCCCTGGCAGTAGAGGAAGGTGGCTAGTTCTCCTTTGTTGAGCAGCTGCATTTCTGGAGAAGGGGCTCCAGATGAGTGCTCTATGAGCTTGGATAGTGAGCGATATTGATTTAAGTAGGTAATAGTATTGTGATGGATTATATGGGGTGGTTGAATGTGTGGAAATGGTTCTGATATGTAGCTGTGTCTTTAAGCAGGTTTGTGATATCATTAAAAAGTGGGAGGAGAGCAGTGGGATTAAACATGTGGATCTGGGAGGTGGCTGGAGAATTGGGGGTGGGAAGGGAGCAAAGCAGGACACATCTCTCTCTAATGTGGGGAAACAATCAGTCTGGGTCTTCTCAAACCCAGTGATTATGCACACCCATCTGAACACAGGTAAACAAATGGCCTGAGGCAGAGCTTTGCTGTAACTGTTAAAAGACAGAAACCAAAAGTGACAGTACACCACTGTAGACTAGTAATAAGGCAAACTCTGCAGTGTGGGAGCAGTACAACTGCAATGACATACCACTGGGTGCTCAAGGATGCTTAAATATGAAGGCAGCCCACACAGGGAAAGATTACAATAATAATAAAAACAAAGGTAAGAAATTTATGCCCTCTGTACATGCAGTCTTAGCTGTGGCAGTGTTCTTAATACTCAAACTCTGTGAAACAGGATACAAAAACAGCTGCTACAATTACCTAAACTATTTAGGACAGTAAAAAGGCAGAGACTGGTAAACTGCAGGTGCCTCTGAATTCTGATGTGTAACTTTTCCCTTCACTGAGGGGGGGCATGTCACACCTTAATGCAATTTCCCTGTACTTCAGATCATCCTATGTTGTAGTATTATGAATGGTACCTATTGCAAGAATAACAACAGTTTTTAATTGTATTATGCTGCTCTAACACTGAATTCCTGCTCCCAAACACTTTTTCTATCATCGGTATTCAAAAACAAGTACGTTGATTGGACAGCCCAAGCAGCACAACTATTGTAAATCGAGCATATACCAACAGAAAAATGTCCATCTGCTAAAGTACCACTGAAGGGCCAGATATTCTATTAGTATACATTCGATAACAGCATTCTATACTGAGGACACCCCAAAATATGAGAAAAATCTGGAAAGTTCTACACAACTAAAGAAACAGAAACATACCTGATTTTCCTCATATTTTTCCAATATTCCTCAAAAAAAATTATATATTTTTTAAATAGTGAAATAAAATGCAATAGAGATGCTTCTTGCTACACTGTTGATGTACTATGCAAGCACTGGAATGTAAGTCCCATACACATGCGCATTACATCAGCAAAGAGAAGACAATGCAGAAAGAGACTAAAGTGTTGTTATACAAACATATTATTTAAGAAAAGTAAGCGATTTCTTTCTTAAATAATGCTATTGCATAACAGCAATAATCCCCTCATGTGTGTGGGTATATCAGGATTTACCCACAGTTGGCTTCACCCTCATGATCAAACCACACCACTATGGGTAAATCCTGATGTACTCACACACAGGAGTGGATTATTGCTTATATAACTGACACCTTTTCATATGCATGTCAGGTTTAACAATTTCTTTGTGCAAGACAAATCAGACTCCTGAGTCATCACAGGGATATCTCATATAAATAAGTATGCATAGAGGCATTCCACTTACATGTTATTTTCCAAGTAAACAAATATCTTAAACCTTAGATTAAATGCGCATGAACATGCTAGTAAATAATATTAGTTTACATTATCTGAGGTGCAACGACAGCTTCAAAACCAAATGCACCCAGTTCTGGGGTGGTTTACAAATGTTAAATGATGTATGTGATATTATTTTTAAGTACTACATTTGCATTATATGCATGCATACACTGAACAGCCTGCTGACAAAGATTAGTGATTAGTTACCTAACACAACAGATAACTTTCGTCAAACCCCATAGCTCATGTTTTCATGTACTACCACTAGACTGCTACAAAGTAGCAATTGCCAATAATCTAGCTACTCTTTTCAACAGTGTATCACTTTAGTCAACAATGTGTCCATGCTGCTATGTTGTATTCAAATAAAGCAGAAGTGAATTTTGCTGAAAGTCAGGCCAGTTAAGAGACAACATATAATCACAATTTTAGATTAATTGTATTTTTTTACATGCAACTATATAGAGTACAAAGCATATAATGTTTATTTAACATATTGCTCTTTCTGGTTTTGATTCAGAAACAAAACAGTATTCTCAAGGACAGGAATGGAAGAAATGCTATGGATATTTCTGAATTATATTGTTGCAGTAATAACAACAGGTGATGCCAATTTAGAACCTCTGTTACTCTGTTTAACAAGAGAGTGTTCAATATAGCTAGTGTACAACAACATCAGAATAACATACATCTTCTGACAGAAGAATGAAACTGACTAATCACTCTGCCCTCAAAAAGGAATGCACATACCATGAGGTTATGTTTTTATAACAGCAGTACATTATATAAAAAACAATAGTTGCATATCTTCAAAGGCTATGGATGTGACCTAAGGACTGTGACTTATAAACATAGTCATAGAAATCAAAATCCAGCTTATTTCAAACTGCACATCAATAAGATTTAGGTTTATTGCTACCTTGTATTTGAAAAAAAAATAACAGAGTGAAGTCATCTCACAGTTAGGCCACCTTTGCAAGAACCAGAATTAGCTCTTTAAATCATGTTGTATTCTAAAGTGAACCTTAGAAGATTCAGCAACATTGGTTACAGGAAAACAGGAAATATATCATTCTGATGCATGCTATGCAACTATTACTTAGCACTTTAAACTCTACAAAATTACTTCTCCTTGCTAGCAAGTCCTAAACAGCATTTTAGCTCTATTCATAGAAACAAAAACAAGAATGATAGCTGCCCATATAAAACTGAAAATACAGAAAAAGGAAAAATGTTTACACACACACACACACACACACACACACACACACACACACACACACACACACACACACACACACACACATACACACACACGTGCACGCGCAATGATCTAAAAACCCATAAGACAAGATGTGCAAAGTTCATTAGCCGCACCAAGTGCAACATTCTCCTAAACAAATTTCCATTGATGAAGAGTGTAGCATCAGATAATTAATTATGTGCATACTGTCCAAAACACAATAGCTAGATCGTAACCAGAATCATTATCAAGATTCAGGACATCAATATCAGAGATGACAGACTGGTTAAACCATTCAAAATCATCAGCAAAGATATTTTTGCCAAACTGAAGACCAAAAGAGTGCTAAAATGAGTTCTCCCAAAATTCTCCCTCAAAACATTAATGATATCTTGCAACTCATTGCAGGTTTGGCATGCATGCTAACAACCCATTCAAAGAGAGCTATTACTGAAGTTTACATATAGCAAAACAGACTGTAATGTTTTTGCTAGCCATAGCACAGTAACAACACTTGTATTAAGTAATGTTATAAGCACACTGATTGTTTCAATGCCAACTATAAGTCTGGAAATTTGTAGAAACTGCACAATAATTTGTTTCAAGGCTTTATAAACTATATAAACTTTCAAACAAAACTGAAATAGATCACAATGTATATCATGTTTGTTGACTACATATTAGAGTTCCTTTTCACATAAGAGCAAAGGCAGAAACAGAACTTAGACTTGAAGACATGATGTCTCCCATAATAACTACACCTAAACAAAGGAATCCGGAATATGTTTACATATATTTATACAGGAGACAAACATTGCTAAGGCTAGAGAAAGCATTATACCATCAAGAAAAGAGTGTTATCCTAGATAAGAATGAGTTAACTGTGTTCAATAAACCTGACTGAAAAGTCATCCGACATCAACCTGAGCTGCACCCTTACACCAGAATCATAGAAATCTTCACCACAAGATTAGGACTGAAATGATGCTAGAGAGTCAGTTTGGGATTGACTCTGCTGCTGTTCTCTAAAATACTATTTGGCAAGTCCTACACTGACCATCAGAAGTGAAAAAAAATCAACTAGTGATATCTCAATGTATGACAAAGCAGAGACCACTAAAGAAAATGTTTAAAGGCACTGTTGCAGAAGTAATGTAACACTGAACAAGGAGAAGTCTGAGTTTAGCAATAGCAGATTTGAGATGTATGAGTTTATCTTTTAGTCTTGGGTATCTCAGCAGACCACAATACCTAAATGCCAAACAGTAGCTAAAGTTTAATAAAGATGATCAGTTATATTGTTAGATTTATGATAGACTAAGCAACAATTGCCAGAACATTAAGAAATTTAACAAAAAAAATCAATGTTATGGAAGTGAACAGAAAGATGACAGAAGCACATAATCAGGCATGTGAACAAGGATGAAAATATTCTGAACCATACATAATGATGGCATATTGTGATCTTAATAAAAAACACATTTGAAAGTTGATGCAAATCCAGATGATCTTAATGTAATTGTGCCTCATAGACATATTGATCAGAACAGTACTATTACTTTATTCTCCTCCCAGTTCACATGAATGACATGGCAGAATTATTAATTCAAACTGCCTTCTGGAATAGAGGCATAAGGACTGAAACTGCTGCCACACTCTTCAAAATGATGAATAAAAGAATAATAAAAACCCTGCAGGTTACATATTCAGGTAATATTTTTCTGTTATATGACATGAATTTAACAATCAAAAGCTATTAAGAAGTATGTCGACCTCACAGCCAGAAATACTGTACCAAAGCAGTAATTGTTCAGGAATTACAAGAAGACACCAACATAACTCCTTTCCCCAGAAAGTCAAAAAGGTTTACCACAGTAATGCTTGTATCTGGGATATTTTCCAGCTGGCAAGCAGACTTAACAGTTTCATCAGATAACAGTGTTGTACTAAGAGGTAAATTACTTGTTATATATAATTGCATCCTTATAGCACAAAACATTTGAGTTAGCTCATAACTAATAATAATAATAATAATAATAATAATAATAATAATAATAATAATAATAATAATAATAATAATAATAATAATTGGACAGTGTAATGGTGCAGTGGTAGCGTTGTCACCTCACAGCAAGAGGTTCTCTAGTTTGATTCTTGGCTGGACTGCCTTCTGTGTGCAGTCTGCATGTTTTCCCTGTGTTTGTGTGGGTTTCCTCCTGGTGGTCTGGTTTCCTCCCACATCACAAAGATATGTGTCTGGGGTGTTCCTCCCTGGGCCTCTGCTGAAAATTGGTTTTGTTCCAATTCGGACTTTCCCAGTTAATAAATATGAAATAAAAATAAATAAATAAATAAATAAATAAATAAATAAATAAAAGCTACCCAAATATTTCAAAAAGGCACTCCTTACTTGATTAAAACATATGGTTTCCTGATACTAACCAACATATAGAAACCAAAAACCCAGTAAATGAAAATATAATACTATTACTTCATTCAACATGTACAGAGCTAAATGTTAATGTATAGACCACTTTGGCCTGGCAAACATTTGCTAGCGATAGTAGACGGCTATTGTATATTCTTAGTGGTAAAACATATTACTGCTGCATTCTATACTGTAGTAATTCCAGTTATGGACAAAATCATTCCCTTTGTTTGGAATTCCAAGTGTAGTCTTTATAGGCGATGGACCACCATTCAACAGCTAACGATTGTCTGATTTAGCATAATATCTCAGTTCTAAGAGTAAGAAAATAACCCCTCTATGGCCCCAGCTTAATGGTACAGTGGAAAACTTTATGTGTAGTTTAAATAAAGTAGTAAGAGTAATCATTGTGAAAGGGATAATTTTGAAAATAGATTTAGAATTTCTTTAGAAGATTTCCAGCCCACATTCAACACAAAACATTTATGAAACAAACTGTGAGTGTTTGAGGAAGTTTGAGGTAGAAATATTCATTGCATTAATAAAAAAGTAAACAAATTCCCGTAGACATTCATTACCACGTAATTTGAAAGTAGTTGATTATGTTTCTTAGACAACAAAGGTTAAATAAGCATACTTCATGTCTTTCCTGCTCCATCTGAACTAATTTGTTGACGGTTATATGATTTTTTGAAAAGAAAGATGGCAATGAATGTGTGATGCATTCCTTTTTGCATGAAAATTCCAGAGCCCAGTTATCTGTAGTTAAACGTTGAAAACTGATCTGTCTCAGAAACCGATATAGAGACTGAAAAACATTTACTTATCATCTAAAATGTATCCATTATGTTTTTGAGACTTTATGTGTTACCAGATACCACAATGACATTATTATACAGACATATAATGTTTTAAGGGTTTTCTTATTCTAATGTGCATTTATTTTGAATAATGTATATTGTACAGTAAAGTAGATACATTTAAGTGTGCGTTAGAGCTTCATTTTAGCATGCTTAGAAGCTTTATTTCTATGACTGTGAAAACTGTACTGAACTCTAACAGGAAGATAATGGTACTATGATGTCAGAGCATGATAGTAAAATTGTTTCATTTATTGGAAAACTTTTCTTATATTTTCAGTTTAAAACAAGGGGGTGATAATAGACTATGAAGGTAATGACTTAAGGCTGCTTCAAAAATCATTTACCACAACTTGTTGTCTGGCTTAGTTTTTCAGTAAGCCCTGTTATAGCTTCAGCAAAGGACTAACTTCAAATCCTGAAAGCATATTGGTGTAATAATTGTAACTATGTACTTCTCTTTGGATAACAGCTCAAAGGACTAATTAACTTTAAATCCTGAAAGTTTATTGGCATAATACCTGTAGGCATGTACTTCTCAGTTCATTGTAGTCTCCAGTAGCACAATTAAGTAAAAATAAATTCTGGGACATGGGTTATGTAGTATATACCTGCAATTGCTGTAGTTTGACAATGAAGGAGAAGCCCATATGGTCTAATGAAAGCGCAGGTGAGTCAATGCTGTACAACTCATATCCCAAAAGTTGATTATTGCTGTTATACTTTGGCCTTCCATTTATTTTGCATTTTAATATGTTTTCCCTGTCTGTCAGATACAGTTTGTGGGTAGATACTATTTTAGAAAATAGTACAATATATATATATATATATATATATATATATATATATATATATGTGTGTGTGTGTGTGTATATATATATATATATATATATATATATATATATATATATATATATATATATATATATATGTATGTATGGTTTCCTATGAAACCATCGAATTTACACTACATCGAGAATGACTACATCGAGACTAGACCATCGAAAGTACATAACAGCGAAAACAGAAATCGTCGACATTTAAAACATCGACTACATGGAAAGTGCAGAACATACAGGAGAGAAGTTATAAATACAGACAACGCAAAACACCGAACACCATAACACCGACACACGGAACGTAAACAACACACTACACTACATAGCATACACACTAGCCCTGACCCAAACCCTAACCCTAAGGTCCGACACTATCGCACACTTCACCTACCTGCACCCTAACCCTAACTCACTTACCCACCCCTAGCCCAAGCTCCGACACTAACGCACACTTCACCTACCTGCACCCTAACCCTAACTCACTTACCCACCCCTAGCCCAAGCTCCGACACTAACGCACACTTCACCTACCTGCACCCTAACCCTAACTCACTTACCCACCCCTAGCCCAAGCTCCAACACTAACGCACACTTCACCTACCTGCACCCTAACCCTAACTTACTTACCCACCCCTAGCCCAAGCTCCGACACTAACGCACACTTCACCTACCTGCACCCTAACCCGAACTCACTTACCTGACCACTCCTACCTCCGTCACTGTCGCACATTTACCGGGTCGCGTTAAACATACACAAGTGCTGTGACATTTCATTTTCAACGCTTTGGAAGTCGACGATTTCCGTTTTCGATGGTTTGCAATTTCAATATAGAAGTCCCGATCTTCTCATTTTCGATGTAGTGTAAATTCGATGGTTTCATAGGAAACCATATATATATATATATATATATATATATATATATATATATATATATATATATATATATATATATATACCGTACAAGAATCGGAGCAGACAGTGAGATAGGGAGGAGCATAGAACAGATGCTTCTTGGGGGACAGAGGACAAAATAATGGCTTGGTGGATAACTACTGGGACTATGGTGTATAGGGTCCTGGGTTTGAAATCTGCATGGCTGTTTATTTGGGGTGGGAGGCTGGCATAATGGTTAAGGTGTTTACCTTATAGACACAAGGTACAGGGTTTGATTCTCAAATGGGGTAATTGGCTAGGCTTAAAATGACCCAGAAGGGCAGTTAGTCTAATACTAATCTATGAACCTATATATATATATATATATATATATATATATATATATAGGGTCTATATTAGATCAACGAAAATGTAAATGTTTGAATCAGTAAAGGTTGACCTTTATAGATCAAACATTTACGTGTTTGAAAATCTTTAAAAATAAAAAAAAAAAACTAAGTAATAAAAAGAAAAAACAAAGGGTGTAAGCAGGGGTGCAAGACCCCTGCACCCCCCACATGGAGGGCTGCACCCCCCACACCCCCCTACTTAAATATACCAACTCCAAGAATGCGCTACAGTGTAGTGAAGGGGAAATTTCCCATTTTCGCACTGAAGTGCACTGATGTGTGATCTCAGAGTTGGTATATTTTAGTAGCAGGGGCTGTGGTGGTGCAGGGGGGCTTGCTCCCTGCTAAAACCCTTTTCTTTATTTTTGTTTTGTTTATTTTGTTTTCATTACATTTTCAAACATTTAAATGTTCAATCTCTAAAGGTCAAACCTTAGAGATACGAACATTTAAACATTCGTTGATGTAATATAGACCCTATATATATGGGTTCATGTCAAACCAACGACATGCGAAATAACGAAAGTCACTACATCGAAACGAAACCATCACAGTTCAAAACATCGACAGTACATTTATACGTAAGTACAGTGCTAACATGGGTCCTGCAAGGGGGAAGTAGTATGGGTACAGTATCATATCATATCCTTTACTTCCCCTTTGCAGGACCCATGTTAGCACTGTACTTACGTATAAATGTACTGTCGATGTTTTGAACTGTCGATGGTTTCGTTTCGATGTAGTGACTTTCGTTATTTTGCATGTCGTTGGTTTGACATGAACCCATATATATATATATATACACACACACACACACACACACACACACACACACACACACACACACACACACACACACACACACACACACACACATAAGCACATATGCATTTAAGCTTTGGTACTTGATTCTTTAGTACACACATGCTACATGTATTTGTAGGGTCACTTTAAGGCTGCTTAGCAGAGCCCATTTATACAGAAGAGTAGTGTGTATTCCTACTTATTCATTCAATTTTCTGTCTAAAGTTTTTTCAGGAATAAGGACCCTTTTGCTTTCTGACTGTAATCACTTTTTTAATGACTTCTCACGAAACAACAATAAATAATTTCTCTTGTAGAAGTATTCACTTTATATTGCCCTCAGCATTGCTTTCAGGAGGTTATTATTATTATTAGAAATTATGTTGCTCTGAGTTGCATACTTCTTGGGAGGAAATTAAAGTGCCATAAAATAGTTGTTGTGAGGACCTGGGGAGAGTGCAGAGGTTTTTAAATAAGTTGCAAGCGATATGTACTGTGCGGTATGTAAGCTCATTTTTTCATAGTATGAACAAACATTCTTTATACAAAAGCATTGCTTTATAGTTTGGGAGAGAAATGTTCTGTCTTCATTTCTTTCAGCTGGGATGTATACTTTATTATGAAGTCCTTCAGTGAGCTACTATGAACAATGCATAGGGCAAATTGCTTTAAACAATTTGTTGAGTAGTATACAGGGGTTGGTCTTTTTTATTACAATATTCTTATTCAGTTTATAACATTTCTCTTTATACATTTTTTGGTGTCTGCAAAACTATTGCTTGGTGTTGCTTTTTGTGTTAGATATATTTCTCACCGCTAGTGATAATTCACTTCTTTATTCCTATTCTTATATGGGCTCTAAAGCTGCGGTGGTACAGCGGTAGCTTTGTTGCCTCACAGCAAGAGGTTCTCCTGTTTGACTGATGGCTGGAGAGCCTTCTCTGTGGAGTCTGCATGTCCTCCCCACGGTCGAGTGGCCTCTGAAAGACATGCGTGAATGGGAGTGCCTTCGTTGAAGGTTGGGCGTCAGGCTGGCAACTCAGCACCATAAAAATCTACTGCCAATCATTAGCGGATCGGAGTTCCGCTGTGGCAACACCTAACTGGGAAAAGCCGAAAAGACAAACAACAACATTCTTATCTGTGCTCCATTCTTTTAAAATGCCCTTCCATCTGGAAACCACACAATCATTATCCTGCCTAAAGTTTGTTACTGCATTCAGTAAGTCCATTCTCCCAGTGACCGGGCTTGCTATCAGCTGTGCTGGGTGACCTTCCCCTGTTCAAAGGAAAACCATCTTTGTATGTGCAGCACAGTAATTATGTTTTTACTTTCTGTATAATTTATTTGTCCTCTGTCTCCCAAGAAGCATGCGGCAAAGGAACCTCTGCACTCTTTTTCTTATCTGTTCTATGCTCCTCCCTATCTCACTGTCTGCTCCAATTCTTGTACTTTTACAGTACTGTACCTAGTAGTTAGCTCTCTTTCTCTTTAGTTGCTGCTCTGTCTCACCGTGCCAGTATTGCATTCTTTCCTCTGCTATTATAATACTGTTTCCCCTTTTACATAGCCAAATACCTCTTCTTTCCAGTTTTATGTAGCCTCTGATCTTCCTACCTTCAGGCATTTTTACATTGGAGATAGTCTTATTGCTGACTGACTGTTGTTACAGGCTTTCTGACACACCTGCTCATTCCATTCTGTTCACCATCTGCTACACTCTGGGCTCACTCCACTCCCCCCCTGCTCCCCTACCCTGTCCCCAATTCCCACCTGCCTCCACTACCATTAGATTTATAGTATCCCAGCCTCACCCACTGCTCCACCCCACACCATCTCTACCACTCACATTCTCTCAAGCCATTATTACATCATCCCTCACTACTCACCCATTCACATATAGTACATCCCTGCATTGCCCAGCCACACCTCCACATAGAACCACCTTTCCTTTACATAACCACGGCTATCATGCAACTAAGTCTAATCTGCCTTCTCATAATTCTGTGTAACTCCACAAGTAATCAGTCTATCAATATCACTAAACTTAGCAGCCCAACGCAACACTATGCACTCCCACATGAAGACACCTCACATTACAATAATATCTGTCCACAACTTTTCAGGAACAACACAACTGACCCATTCAAAACAAAACACATATGCATTCATTCCAAAGCCAAAAAAAAAACACAACACCTTCTCATGCTCATCTCCAACTCAAGCATCTGTTCTGCTCTATTAATACCAGGCTCACCATAAGTGGGGGCACCCACCCCAATCCAGGCTCAAATTCATCTTGCCCAACACAAACCTCTTCAGCACAATCATCAGAACTTATGCTCCCATTACCTTCATCCCTGGGAAAATGATCAACAATGGCAAAAATAACCATCTCTTGATACAAAATATCAATATTAGAAGTATCAAAATTAATCTACCTGAACTCCAGGCCACAATAGCACAGTACTCTCCAGATATAGCCAGAAACCTGGCTAAATAAAAACATTGAACAAATAAAAACATACCTGACTCAGAAGTTCTCCCAACCAGCTATAATATCATTAAGCAAGCTCAACCTCTTCGTAAAGGAGGTGGAACTGCCATATTGTATAAATCCACCTTAACTCTAGTCAACATTCCCAACTCCTACCCCTCTCCCAATAATTGGCACATAGTTATCTCAAAACTCCAACTAAACCCCCAAAACACTATCACCATCATTGCCATGTATATCCCACTTGGTAATACACCTGCTAGCCTTGAAGACTTCTTATCCTGGAGTTCTACAACATATTCTCAAGAAACTCTCATTCTGGGGGATTTCAACCTATACTGGTTTACCTGTATATCAGAAGCATGAAGTAATCTAATAAATCTCCATGGCTACCGGCAGCTAGTCCAAATTCCCACTAGATGTGATAAAACTCTAAAAGGGAATCTATCTTAGACTGGACCCAAACTAAAAAACCCACATTGTATCCACACATACTGTAGGCAGTCTCCCAGATAGCTTAATTGACCATAACCTAATATATGTAATACATAGCAGAACAAGCCAATGCAAAACCACTACCTAGAGATCCACAAGATGCAACAAAAATGTCTCTCCCAAGGTCCTCAAAAGTTTACTGTATAACTGTGACTGGATCCCTCTAAAAACTCTCCCATTTGACCAGGCTATAGCTGACTTCAACAAAACATTTATAAAACAGCTAGACACTGTTGCTCCACAGCACAAGGTCAAGGTTAGAACCTCTCAGAACCCCTGGCTCAGCAAAGAAACCAAAAAAATCCTCAAGTCCAGAGATACTGCCTGGTTCTACTATCAAAGAACCAAGGACATGCAAAGCCTAACTAATTATCGAGAGTTGCGCAACCATGCAAAAAATGCATTAGGCAGGACAAAAAATCTTATTATACTACCTTACAAACTAAATATTCATACATTTCCCCAAAATTTTGGAAAAGTGTAAACCAGTTGCTAAAACCCACCCAAACAGCTACCCCCAAACCGATCACCCCTGATGCTAAAGTTTCCATTGAAACACAATTCATCTACTACTTTGTGAACTCAATTCTATCCCTAGTATCACAGGAAAATTCGAACCTCACTCCCAGCATGAACAATACTAATACAGGCTTTACCCTCAAAACAGTGCCCACCAGCTCTATCAAAAGTATTTTCTCCAAACTAAAAACCTTGTCAACCGGAGCAGACCTACTCCCTAGCTAGTTCTTAAAACTCACAGCAGATGCTATTGCAACCCCAGTCTCCACTCTCATAAATAGATCTATTGCTGAAAACTACATTCTCAAACTCTGGAAATTATCCCATGTTACTCCCATACACAAAGGGGGGACCTCCACTGAACATTAACTATAGACCCATTTCAATACTATCCCCCCTGGCCAAAATCTTAGAAAAAATGGATTCATACCCAGTTACTACAATACCTCCTAGACAACAGTATCCTGTCCCCTGCTCAACATGGTTTCAGACCCACCCATAGCACCACTACAGCCCTCCTCTGCTTCTTAGACACAATAAATCAACTCAAAAATAAAGGCCTGCAGGTGTCAGCTCTCTTTTTGGATATGCCCAAAGCATTTGACACAGTATCCCACCAAATCCTGCTAAATAAACTAAACTAAACTAATATAATCTATCAAAGTCCACAGTAACCTGGTTACATAGCTACTTAACTGACAGGTACCAGGCTGTGAAATGGGAAAATTCTCTCTCACCTCTGTTACCCATAACCACAGGAGTCCCATTTGGGTCTATCTTAGGACCCCTGCTTTTCACAATTTTCACAAATGACCTCCATACCTCTGCACAGCATGCATCTATCATTCAGTAAGCAGATGATACTACCTTAATCTGTACTGCACGAAATATTCCCACCCACCTGCAAACAACTCAATTAGCATTCTCTGAAGTAGAAAATGACCTTACCAAAGCCCAACTTATCCTCAGCCCTAAGAAAATACAGCTAACGAGTATAACCAATGCTAACAAAAACTTCAGTAGCTGTCAGTTCACCATCTACTCAACAAACTCTGCTCCAGCCACTTCAGTGGCACAGGCTAAGCTACTAGGAATAACCATAGACTTCCGTCATCTCAACTTAACTATAAAAAACTACATGCCAAACTGGGATAACTGTACCGCATTAAACCGTTTCTCACCGACAATGCAAGACCTGCCATTGCTCACTCCCAACTTCTATCCACCCTACTCTATGCATCCCCCATTCTAACAAATCTCAATAAAACTGACCTATGCAAAATGGAAGCCTGCTACAACAGAATTGGCCACTTTGCTGAAAATTGCCCATATAGATCCCATCACTGTACTGCACCAGCTCCACTGGCTTGAACTGCCCAACCTACTAACTTATAATCACCTCTGTCTCTGTCACTCTATCTATTACTTCCCCAATAAGTGCCCTGCCCTCAAAAACCTAGTACAGCAGCACTCCGCCACAAGACCTCTTCGATCAAACAAACTATTACTAGAAGTCACCAACAGCAATAATAGCTTTGGAGACTCACTATATAGTAGTACAGTGGTTAAAAAATGGAACACCCTCCCCATTAGCATACAAAACACATCCTCTAAAGCCTCTTTTAAAAACCTCATCAGGCATCATCTGAAGCAAAGCTGGCTGTGCTATGACTTTCCCCCGGCTAGAGCACTCAGACAAGGTACATATACTATGCCCATCTAACTTACTAAATTCTCACTCTCACTCACATATACTGACCCCATCAAGTTAAATAAATACTACTTTTAAAACAAAGGCATTAACTAGTACTACCACTGTTCTAATTACAAATAGTTACCATGAAACTATGTAATGATTTATATTACTAATGAAGGTTTCTTTCCCTCTATTTGGCTGCCTTCATACTACTGCAAAAATATTCTAATGTACTATGTATGCATTGTATAGTGTTTCAGACCACAACTGGATACCATGACATTTATTAATTATTCTTATTATTATTAATTAATGTTTTTTTTTTGATTCCCCTGTATTTATGCTATCTTCATACCACTGTAAAAAGAAGTTTATTATAATCTTGTATGTATTGTGGTGCTGTTTAAACATCTAAATGTATCTGTAATTGTCATTCTGTGTGGAGCTTTTCTCCCTGGGCCTCTGCTGAAAAGGGCCCCAGTCAGACATCCCCAGTTAACAAATGTAAAATAAAAATAAAATAAATAAATATACATTTTCATTCAGCATATAGGTTCTATTCCTGGAGGATTATAAAAGACTTAATCAAAGTGAGAAGTGACCACTGAACATCTGGACAAAGTGACCCATGGGACATGGGTTATGTAGTACATACCCACAACTGCTGTAGTTAGACAATGAGGGAGAAGCCCCTGTGGTCTAATGAAAGCACAAGTGAGTCCATTCTGCAAAGAAGCTACATAGAAATGTAAAATTGTTTGTTCATTTGTTTATTTGTTAATTGGGAAGGTGGTGTAGTATGAAGACCCCGTTAAGCCATAGCAGAAGACAAAGGTACAACAAAATTTAAAGTAGAAAAAAAAAGTTTTAGAATACTTGATTTTGACAAAGAATTCTGTAAAGACATTATTCCAGATCAGTATTAGTGCTGGTCCAAGTAAATTACTGTAAGGATTCACAGAGAATATACAACATTATGATACTGAAATAAGAACAAGTTTCACAGTAAACCTAGATTAATACAATGACATTATATAAGAAAAAAAAAACCTTACTTTTCTTAAATAATGTCTTTGTATAACGGCAGATTGCGGTCCTTCCGCCGGTTGTGGTATACTGCTTCTTCGTTTTGGTGTACTGCGCATGTGTATGGGACTTGCGTTCCTACGCATACCCAGTACATCAATGCTTTGAAATGGAAGCAACGTAGAAAAGAAAGTCTCTGTTGCTCCGTTTTCTCTCTCTTTTTTTTAACTGTAAAAAAAGGTTTTGGGGCAGTTTATACCAATGGAAAAAAGTCTGGGCGACCGGACCTTTTTCCATTGGTATATTGTGGGATTTACAATGGGCATGCTGGTTGGGCTGGCCAATCAGCGTGCACATTTTTGAATATTAATAGGAAGTCATTGTATAATTCTGGTTTTAATATTGCTTAATGCTGATGAAAAATATAACAAGCGCTACATATGTTGTCAGAAATAAAGAGTCTATAGTTTCTTCTAGTATACCTTGTACTGACAGCTGCCCATAATGCCCTTTTAAATTCTTCTCCATTCATTTACATGACACATTCTATACCTACTCAGGAATCCCTGCAATATTTCCTCTGTAATCTTCACAAAATGTATTTCAATTATTTTTTACACTTTCCTACAGGATGAAGTCTATTTACTGACAGAGGTGAGGAGACAATTTCAGTATGTAAAATTTGCAAACATGCACTGTAATAACCAAGGCATAACTTAGCACTGTATGTAACAAACATCCTTGGGTATATAGAAAATGGCTTAAAAGATGTCAGCAATAAAGTGCCATAAACATACCTCTCAACCTATTAGTGCAAGAAATCTGGACAAAGCCTGACATAATTCGGGGAGAACGGCTCAAAAATAGGGGCATATTTTAAATGTTGCTCTAATAAACTTAGAAAGTCATTAGAATAAGAAGATTTGTGTTAACATGCATTTTTCTGAAGGATATGAATTCTGAAACTCAAATGTATGTCATTATTAGTGACTTCACCCCTCCGATCATCCCACTGATTTGCCAGAAATCCACAAATTTTATGAGTAAAAAAACAAAAAAATTAGACAAAAATCTAGACATTCTGTGAAGATCTGCACAGTTAAGAACTATGGCCATAAATAATTAAAATCTGCGGTCAATAGTTTATTTAATCATAAAAGCACCACATGCTGATGTACAGAAAATCTGTTAGTTAAACAGCATACAAGGGGAATTAAACCTCTGATTAAAGGATAATCTAATCAAATGGCAACTTGCATTTTTTAAACATAAACTCTATGAAGAGGACCATTCACAATAAGTACTAGTAAGACAGATGTAAAATAAAAATATTTAAGAGAAAGAAAAAGCTAGGGGGCATCCGGATTTGAACCGGAGACCTCTTGATCTGCAGTCAAATGCTCTACCACTGAGCTATACCCCCATCTGACAGCTATCAGCTGTTACACATTCTTTAAAGTCTACGACGTACTCTAACAGCTGCAGTCAAACACTCTACAGGAACTAGTTCCGTGTAATGTAAACCATGTGACATTCTATTTGGAAAAATAATAAAAGGGATTGTCAGTTCTTTCTTAAATCGTGTTGGTGTAAGCAAACAAATCAAAACAGTTTTAATGGATTATTAAACCACAATGCGGTAAAAGCTCATTTTGTTCTTTCAAAGGTTACAGTAATTATATTAAAAGTAGATTTAATTTTAAATATATTTATTTTTACATTTAGCCAAGTTACAAACCATCTCATTCTCACAGACCAGTGCATGCACCCCTACACACACAAACACACACACACACACACACACACACACACACACACACACACACACACACACACACACACACACACGTTCTGTATGTATATATAAAAACGCCAGAAAATATTTTATTTTATTTCTATGGTTGTGGGCTTTGCCAGTACATCAGTAAATGAATAAGTGGCCTTCAGTTTTGCATACAGAGAACAGTTATTTTCACAATGAAAAAAAATTACAGATATCAGGAACTGTTTTTCTAGTTGGAGAATCAGCGATATTAAAGCAGAGACGCAGTAACCTGAAAAACTAGTCTAGAGACTACAAAGGCAACGTGTGCCTATATAAAGTTATGACAGTAAGGAAGAAGTATTCAGATGTCAGTGCTCCAGGAGAGGACTTGAAGTGCCAAGAATACATGGCAGTATACAAAGGGACTCTCTTGAATCACAGCTGGGAAGTACCCAGTGACTGATTAACAGTATTTTATTTCCAGAGAAAGACGCCACCTGCTGTTTCTTAAAGCCAATTTAGGCCATAGGCTTAGGATGTAAAATAGCATGACAAAAGAGGAAGGAAATATAATGCTAAATTTATACTATCACTGAACATCTAATTATTAAAAATGGTGTTTGCATTTCAAACACTGAGCTAGTTTAATGAAATAAGAATATTATTTTAAATACTTGCCACACTGTAAGTAAAAAAAAAAATACATGGGCACAATTTAAAGGCTTTCATTAAAGGAAAAAACATAGAGATAAGCTTTCATATGAATACTTTTTCATCAGCAAACAGTACTTCTAAAGTGATTAGTATTTATGTCATGTTTTATGCTAATAAAGCTAGCACTCCAGCTAATGTTCAGCTTTCTTCTCTTAGCACAAGTTTAATAGATACAAATTCATTAATACCTGGGAATATGCCTTTTCTCTGTTGAAAAAAAAATAAAACAAAACAGTTTTTAGACAGAAGCAATGGACAAAAAACTAACCCTGAATAATATTTTCTTTCTTTCTTTCTTTCTTTCTTGGCATTTGTTTACCGGGAAAGACTGTCTGAGCAGTCCCTTTTTTCAGCAGAGGCATGGGGAGAAAAGCTCCATTATACAAACATTATGGACATCATTTGCATGGTTACATCATTTACTGTCAGCCATCCCTGACACCAGTTACATCATTTAAAACAGTTTTGATTAAAAATAACAGTTACTTGGGTTGAATATGAATAAAATGTTTTTTTTTCATATATAGTAGGTATATGCAGTGCAATGTCTTTAGTATGCATAGACTGTCAGGTTTTATGCAAGAATATTTGTTACTATAAAGACTTGTTCAAAATCTAGAGCACAGGAAGAAAACATAAGGAGTCAAAGTGGCATAAAAGAAGAAAGGATGGAAGGAGGCACACGGAAGATAACGAACATGAGAAGATATAGGAGGGTATAGTTGTGATAACAGTACATTAAGCTTTGTGCAGCGGAAAGCTATGGTATGAATTCATCAAGCTACATTAGCTCCAGTTTAACCAGGGGAGATGCAGGTGCAGAAACATTTATCTATCAGATGTTGTTTCCGTTGGCATTTAAGTCTTTCAAGTTGCAGACTGTTCTTAAGTGCTGTGGGTTGAGACTGGTTAGGATAGGAAGGACAAATAAAAGGGAGAGGAGTAGAAAAGAAGTTGCTATGTTTTGTTTAGCAGAATTAGGGAGATAGTGTTTATACAGGCAGCCTAGCTTTTGGTGTGTCTTTTTTGTGGCTTGCTGAAGGTGGAGATCAAATCTATAATCACACCTAGATTGGTGTGGGATACCAGCTCTGTTTTGGTTTTGTTGGATGATAGTATAATAAAGTTTGTTTTTTGAGTGTAGAGAGAGTTGGGTGTGAACACGAGCAGATTATTATTATTTTTTTTTTGGGGGGGGGCGGGATTCAGCAGCAGTTGTGAGTTGTTCAACCAAACTTCTATGGATGAGAAGGATTTCTGGGTAAGTGTTTGGAGCATTGGTAGTGACCTACCAGCACATACCAGAGTTGAGTCATCATTGTATTGTACTATGGAGGCCTCTCTGGCTGCTGTGTTTAGTTCATTGATAAGTTAAACAATATGGATAGAGTCTTGTGGATCTCTAATGGATATAGGAAGGAAAGAGAAGAAATCATGTTGATATTTCATGCTTGGCACCTGTTAGTTAGGTTAGGTGAGGTGAGGAGGGTGATAGCCCATGGGAAGAACGTTTAGATAAAGTTTAGAAGAGTTTTATGTTAGACTGTGTTGAATGCATTATGTAGATCCAGAAATAGGGCTGAGGTTAGAAAACCTGAATTTCTATTGTGATTTATTATATCTGTGAACCTTAGAAGGGCAGGGGTTGCATTGGGTCTGAAACCATGGTGTGAGGGAGAGACATTGTTATGGGAAGTAATATATGTAGTAAGCTGAGAGTAAATACATCCTTCCAAGATTTTGGATAAGGGTGAGAGGATGGCAATTGGTTTACAGTTTATGAGCTCTGTTCATAAGCCGTCTTTAAACACAGAAGAGACTTCTGGAGAACATATGCTCATGCTTTAAGTTTATTAAGTCATTAAATATGGCAGTAGTAGAGACAACATTAGTAATGAGGCTGAGATCAACTAGCAGACAAGGCTGAATTAAACTATATGATTGGTAATAATGAAACTGCATGAAAAGCCAAAATGTTATTTAAATGTTAATTTTACATTGCAAAGTGTTACAGTTATACAATAAAATATTCCAAAACACTCGTGTTTTGTTTTTAATTATGTCTTTACAACAAAGATGTTATACTAAGCCTTTTCAGAATATGGCTTTGTATTTTGTAATTGAAACAGGTTATTAATTACATAAAGCTGTTTTTCACTTTAAAACGTTTTCCTTGTACCTCTTAGTGCTACTTGGATTTATGACAACAAGAGGTACATGCCTGTCATAAAGTATGAGTTGACATAACTTATGCTCTTATATGTGCCATTTGTGCAGCATTAGTAACATCCTTGTTGTGGACAAACAAATGATTTCTCTGCATCCCCAGTGACAGGCAATGTCTGGGTTATGCCTTTTGAGATGTGAACAGAGCAATTCTAATTCCTGTTCAAGTCTAGTGTTAGCCTATCAGTGATTAGCATTCATGTTTTTTAAGATTTTTTCATAGAATGGGGTAAGTGCCGACACTATTAGTGCTCTCAGTATCTTGTCCATTTATCTGCAAAATATGATGAATGTCTGCTTTTCATCTTCCCTCCTCCAGTTCCATAGTTGTTTTTACATATAGAATTCTGAATAATTTTAATAAATGGGGCATGAAATTGTGTAGTATCCTTCCCTTCTGCTGTTAGGATTTACCTTTCAAATGTATTTTACAAATCTCTGTAGAATCTATTTACCCCATCCCTGTTGGTAAAGCAATCTGAGGAGCTCAAAGTTTTGAGTTTTTGCTCCATATTAATTTCTGACTGGTACAAGTCGCAAAACAATGTTTGCACAATTGTTTGGCAAGAAGAAATCTGGCCAATCATCACAGCCCAATCTATACTATTTTATTTCAAATAGCAGGACTGGAATACAGATTATAAAGCTGCTTCCCTGGTGCAAAAGAATGACCACCCATGAAGGGGGGAGATTGACTTTCTCTCTCTACAAGACAAGGAGAGCTCAGGTTCACTTCCAGCTCCTGAAAATTAACAGCACATGTAACGTCATTGTTGTTCTGCTAATAATCTGGTCACCAACCTCTCCTCACAGCAGTGTGTTCTTTTTATAAGGTACGTGAAAATATCTCGATGAATGTAAATGTCGAGAGTGAGAATGTCAAAACCTAAATGTCATTACCAACATGAGTGACCGTTGCTCTACACCAGTAGTCAGCTCCTCCCTGGTTAGATCCAACAACAAACTAATTACCTTGGAAATCCACCGCCCCCCCCTCCGCAAAGGTAAACACCATGAAAAACTTCTCCAAAGCTAACTTTGGACTCCTAAAAACAGCTGTGTTTAACTTCACGGCACCCATGCAAATGGAGAATAGTTGCATGACTGTCAAATCATACACAAATACAAGGATCTCGCCAGACCCAATAGAACCAAGACATTCTCCTCCAAAAAAAAGGAAGCCAATCTGGTGGTCCCCTGCCATAAACAAACTCTACAACAGAAGGAGGAAACTGATGCGGAATAAGGTGAAGTCCCAAGACTGGAAAAACTCCCTTATCAGCCTCAACAAAAAGTTGAAATCTCTCATAAAATCCTCTAAAGCTAGCTATGAAAACAGAATCACAGCAAGCAGATAGTAAAGACAACCACCAGGCCTTCTATAGTTATGTAAAGAATCTTCACGGCAATACCCAGATTTGCTCTGAGCTGCTGCACAATGGTACCTCCTACACCGAGCCAACAGATATTGCCAATATACTGGCTGACAGATTCAGTGCCAACTTTACCCTCCCCCCCAAAGGACCAATCACAATACCAGTAGATTGTCAGGACCCCAGTATTACTGCTGCATAGGTTAAAACAGCACTGTCCAAGGCCAAGGATACAGCTTCTATGGGACTTGACAATATCCCTGGCTGTGTTCTACATGAATTACAGAGTAAACTGGCACCTCACCTGTGTGTCCTGTTCAATCACAGCCTAACCTCAGGCTTTCTTCCTACCAAATGGTGCACTGCAACAGTCATCCCTCTCCACAAAGGAGGAGTGACTACACACCCTGGGAACTATCGCCCCATTAGCCTGACGAGTCTGATATGCAAAGCTATGGAATGCATCATCATGGACCTAATAAACAAGGATATAGGGAATCTCCAAACTCTGGATCCCACACAGTTTGGTTTTGTGAAGGGTAGATCATGCCTGCTCAACTTGGTCAACTTCTTTGAGTCAGTTACCAGAGCTGTGGATGAAGGTAAGGTGGTTCATACAGCCTACCTTGATCTGGCCAAGGCCTTTGATACCATTCCTCACTCAGGAATCATAGAAAAACTCACTAAGCTAGGTATCAATGCCTATATCACTAGGTGGGTTGGAAACTGGCTCACAGATAGAACTCACAGTGTCAAAGTAGCTGACTCCAAGTCAGACTCCTGACTAGGGTTCAGTCCTGGGTACTCTCCTGTTTGGTATATACTTCTCTGAAGTCCTGGCCAACATGAAGGGACTCTGGCTGACAAAGTTCACAGACAATTGCAGGTTGGGAGCTATTATTAACTCCCCAAGTGATGCTGACATCCAACAGAATGGCCTCACTGAGACCAACGACTGGTGTCAGAAGCATGGCCTTAAGCTCAATGCCAAAAAATGTGTCATCATCTCCTTTGGGAAAAACCCAGTTCCCATGAATTATGACATTGATGGTAGTCCACTGAACACAGAAGACATTATAAGAGATCTGGGAACACAGGTTGACAGCAACCTCTCTTTTGATCACCACATTGCCACTGTGGTCAGAAAGTCCTTCTATGTGGCACATCTCATTACTAAGGGTTTTGCAACCAGGAAGACAGAGGTCATTGTCTCCCTTTACTCTTCCCTCATTAGGACAATCATTGAGTACAATGCCCCATTTGGCATGTACCTCACTAGACACCTGCAACAACTGGAGAGGCCGCAAAAGTACCTCACAAAGAGGATCCTAGGCCTTAAACACTTGTCCTATATGAAAAGACTCAAAAAACTCCAACTATTCTCTGTCTCATATTGCCTACTTAGAGGCGATTGCTGCTTGACTTACAAAGCCAAGTCTGACCCAGCTCTGTTAGAAATGCTACATCTAAAGAAATCCCAATCCCTCCACACACACACTCCAGAGACCTCAATGTCATTACCACAATCGACAGAACATACTGGAGGGACAGGTTCATAACCCAGAGACTGCCCATGCTATGGAACAGACTTCCCATACATGTCAAGCAGAGCACCTCACTGACCCTCTTCAAGAGAAATCTTGATGAGTGGATGGGAAATAGAAAATTCACCCCGGGGATAACTCCAGTGACTCTACTCAACAGAGGCTGTGTGAAATAAGGTCAGGTGGCACGATGCCAGGGTAATCCAATGGGCTAGGCTTGTAAAGGCTCCAGGGCCATTAGCCTTGTACACTCCTATGAACCTATGTTGACACTGGAGATGCCTATATGTAGAGAGAAACAGGAAACCTGCAGCATTCAATTGCAGTATAGCAGGGATCAGGGAATGTATTCTTTCCCTGCTGCAGTGAGATCTTGGAGTAAGTATATGTAATTAGCAGGGAGTGTGGCAGGTACAAAAGGGCTTGTCGCCCTGCAAGGAAAAAAATTGTTGCTTTTACACCCAAATTGATGTTTTGGATGTTGGTGTTCTTTCTGGCACTTGGCATTCAGGATGTTTGCTCTAATGACATGAATCCTTTTTAAGTTAGATACTTTGCTTCTTGTATTATTCAGGTTACTTCAGCTATAAACATGTATCCTGATAAATGTACCTACTTACTAAAAGCTGTAAAATGAGACTTTCCCCACTCATTCTATGCCTGTCAATAATATAAGACAGCTACAGGGATTTTAATGTACTCTTTTGTATAAATGTAGTTTAATCTTTTCTTTTTTGACAAAGTCTGACAGTTATCATGTAGGATTAAGGCTATAGGTTCGTTGCTACCATGGTGTAAAATTTAATTCTCTGAGCCTCCATTTGGCTATTGTATATCCTTGAGCAAGTCACTTAACCATACAGTGCTTTAGGAAAACTGGACTATGTTCCTCAATGATCTCCTGAAAGACAAGCTTAATAACTGCCTATGTACGTAATCATCCAAACAGAATAATGACATTTATTTATTTATTTATTTATTTACATTTGTTGACTGGGAGTGTCTGACTGGACGTAGGCCCATTTTCAGTGGAGGCCCGGGGAGAAAAGCCCCACAGTTAAAATAAACAGACAGTAGTTACATTGGATTACATAGCGATTAACAATTTAACATAGCAATTAATTACAAACATATTTACAGATGAAGAACATAGTACATCAGTAGACAACTAGAATCTTTATCTGCGAAGTACATAACAGACATTAACAAATGTTACAATAAGAAGTTCCTTCTGTATAAAAAGTACTAGGCTTATGAGCATCTGAGCTTGCTATAATCAAGGTAGTTAGTGGGGTGGAAAGAAAGGTAGTGGTTGGATGGGGTGGGTGATATTAGAGTGGGAGTTGCAAGGGCATAGCCAGCATGTTTTTAGGTGCGCTTTTAGTAAAGTTTTGAAGTGACATCAGAAACACACATTGTGAATATGAAACAAACAGGGTCAGGTAACAAGGCCATTAAATAAGTGATGCAAACATAGCTAGCTTACCAGAATGCAAATTATATGAGCAATCATTTGAGGATGTTTAAAGTCAAATGTTAATGATTTGTAACTTGCCGGTCAGCTACTTCTTTGGTAATATTAAAATGACACTGTTTTGTAGATAGTGTCCAACATCAAGCTAATAAACTAGAAAACAAACAAACAAAAACGAGACAAACAAATAGATCAGTAGTGATCAGTGCATAAAGTAATCTATGTTTGCATTAAAGATACATGATTCAGCAACTTATATTACCAATTTAAAACATCTATTGTTAGGTGATAAAGTAAAAAGTGTAATAAAATGGTACTTATGTACTAATAACAGAAGAATTACAGTGAAAGTTTAGCATCTTAAGCAAAATGGAACCTGCATCTTTTAGAACCATGCTCAGTATGTAAGACTTTAAAGTAGCCTTTTTCGATCAAAGAAGTCTACTTATGGAGCCCATTGTATTTTATTTTTAATTTTCTTGGTTCCTTGATATATATCAGCCATTAGCCCCTTGTGACTATATGCCCTGTTCATTCACCAGGAATGAAAGCTGTCTATCTGCTCCATGAGGTGAGGTCTGGCTATGAGGCTGTCATCCAAGCATTTATTAGGACTTTTTGTTACTATGCCCTGTTGACACTTCCATGCTCTGCACATGTCTATAGTGTCCAAAGGAGGACATGCAATGAGCCTGCTGTGTAATTGTCTAATCTCCACATGTGACTCAGTCAGAAATCTTCTCCCCTTACAGACAGTGTGCCCATATGTCCCTGGTTATCAGCTATGGTTCAGCTGCAGAGATATGCATGTGCAAGCATCTCCATCCAATCCCTTCCCCTCCCCCCATAAATGAGGTAAGCTGTGCAACTGTCTCCTCCAGCACCTGAGCTGCCAACTGAACTTTGGTCACTGGGTCACAGTCAGGGCTTCATCCCTGTACATCACAGAGCCACTGAGGCATCTTTTGCATTGCTCCCTTAAACATTACCCTTATACTGTGTATCCAGAAGATCATCACGGTCTATCTGACCTACAACACACTAGCAATCAGGTGCTATAGCTGGAGACCTCCAATTGTGAGTACTGTTTTTTTTTTTTTTTTTTTGGCAGCCCTGTTTGGTAGAGAAGCGGCCACCACTCCATATACAACTATATTTTCATCTTGGTTGTCTCAAATCATCTAACATTTGCCATTAGTTGCTCTGAAGCTGATCCGAAAAAGATGCAAGCTTAGGACAACCCCCCCCCCCAAAAAAAAAAAGTGACTTGAATATATGACAGACTCTTACAGATTGTTGTCAATGTCTCTGGTAGACAGAAAAGCCAGTGAAAGCATTGCTTTGAAAATGTCATGGGCTGCAGTAATGCAGAGACCCTTTTGAAGAATGATTGCTAACTGGGAACCATCAAGGAAATGATTTAGGATTGAATGTTTCTGGTCTACCTGGACAGGGTCATAAAAGAATTAGATAAAGGAGTAGGACATGGATAAACTCCTAGTAGGTCTATGGACTCTGTAGTGATGCCAGTGATATATCGAAAAATTAGAAGGCTGTAGGAGACACAGGCATGGTGCATAAAATCTTATATCTGTTTCCGATGAAATTATCGCATTCATTAAATGGGAGGGGTGAGAGGCAGCTAAGGCAAACAGCTTTTGAAGATCCACAAAAGATTTCAACTTTTCAATACAGAGGACTTGAAAATATTACTAAAGGGCCATAATCCAACAAAATGCATGCAGAAAAGAATCAGCGGAACCTGGTGAATATGGAAGGCCATGTCATGAGAAACTCAAGTGGCTCCAGACCGCTGTTGTGTCTATACACCAGTAAGGCCTAAAAGAACATGGACATGTTCATAAATTATTGAAGTGTATACAGTTTATATTCATTTTTTTATTACATCCTAATGCCAAAGTTCACAGAAGGATATGACGTGGGGAAGTCAGGTGAGAATTATGACAGTCTGCATGCTTGAAACTACTGGGAAATCTTGAAGAAGGAGCAATGAAAGATCATCTGTGGCTTGTCACCAATTAAGTATAGTTATAAGAATTGCAACTTGATAACATGCTACAAGATCAGGCATGCAGATTTCTCATTTCTGTATAGGGACATAGTAAACTTGGACACCTCCCCCAAGTTTACATGTAGACCATAGAAAGATCTGCATATGCTGGTTCTATTTCCATAAAAGTATTTTAAGAGAAGAAAAAGGAAGGGCTGGTATAATGTAGGTCAGTGCAGGCTGATGCAGATATGCCGACATACATAGATACATACATTTTCCTTGTTTTACTACTGATAGAAACAGACAGCCATCATCCATTTAGCCAGCCATCAACAACCCTTCCTCCCATATTTGCACATGTAGATTCATTACATGTTATGCTTACTTCCAATCACAAACTGTTGGTAACTCTTCTGCTAGTGTTATTTTTCGCCTTTTTGCTTTATTGTTGTACTTTGCAGGCAGGTGCAGTGTTATATTAACTTTTTGTCCTTACAGAAAATATGTTTGCTGCTTACAGAAATAGATTTATTGGATACTGCGTATATAAATAGATTCATTGGAAACATTTTATGATCATATCTCTTTCAGTCACAAAGTGGTGGTAATCTTGCTGCTAGGTATTTTTAAATTTGCACTCAAGTGGGTTCATTCTTTCACTTCACAGGCAGCTGCGTATATGTGTATATATATATATATATATATATATATATATATATAGGCTTACTATCAAATTGTTGAATGTCGTGACAACATTTATTTAATTGCTCAAACTGACATGTCAAATTTGGTAATGTCACTTTTACAAAATGTTGGAAATCATCACCTCGACGCCCACATTTGACTTTATTTGAAATGTCAGGAGGTGATGTCAGATCCTCAGTCTGTTGTGGTGAAGTTGCCATAGGAATTGCATGTCTAAAGCACAAGTTTTATGATTTTGCACGGGGACCAACCCCCCTGCACCTGCCATGTGGGAAGATGCATCCCTCACACCCCTGCATATTATATATACCAACTATGAGATTGCACTACAGTGAGGAAAATTATACATTTCCTGATCCCCACTGTAGTGTGATCTCCAGTCAGAATGTCAACCTCATAGTAGTGAATGAACAATTAACATTTACAGAGTTGAATATTTTCAGAGCAGCATTATGGAAACTGGGAAACACATATTTGACTATCCCAGTTTCTTGTAAGTGCCGCTCCACATTTTGATAGTAACCCATATATATATATATATATATATATATATATATATATATATATATATATATATATACATACATACATACATATATACATACATATATATATATATATATATATATATATACACACATACACACACATATATACATATTTTGCCTTGTCTTTCATCCTGCCACCTGCTTTCCATGCAAGATCACAGTATAACAGGGTTTGAGAATTAGCCTTTTCCCCGCTGCTGCTTGATCTTGAAGTTGGTGTGTGTGTGTGTGTGTGTGTGTGTGTGTGTGTGTGTGTGTGTGTGTGTGTGTGTGTGTGTGTGTGTACCACATATAATTTAAAGCACCCTGCACCCCCCAGCTGCTAATTTTATATATATATATATATATATATATATATATATATATATATATATATATATATATATATATATGTATACTAACTGCAAGATCACTCAAACATGGGGTAAGGGCAAATTTCCCAACCCCTGGATATGTACAATCTCACACAGCTGTTGATCAACTGCAAAGTCGACCATAAGAAATCAACTAGACAGCTGTCAGCCTTGCATACATTTGATATATTTATATATAAATGGGTCTACCTGATAAGACCAAAAACCCGTATCTTTGAATCTGACATGACTGAGAAAAGATGAACAAAACTGCATTAAAAGAGCAAACTCCACAAAACCAAAAGTAAGTTACTGACTTTTCATAAGTAGGTCCACTTTAAGAAAGAACAGTGATGCTGTACGTGCGTACTGCACTGGACGGTTCTCACACAGATGTGGGTGTGTCGTGGGTGTTTACCCTTTTCTTCAATGTAGTGCAATCTTGGAGTTGGTATATTTAATTTACAGGAGGTATGGGTGGTGAGGGGGTGTAACCCCCTGTAAAAACATAACAGTATGATTTTAACAGTCAGGAACTGTTGGATGGTGGGTGTGACGTATGGCGAATGGTGTGATATGGTGGTAACACTTTTGCGGCTGTTTTCGGTTTAGTGGAGTTCATTCTTTTAACTTTTTATACTTCAACAGTTTTGTTTCTTTCATCTCGGTCATGTTGGATTCGAAGATATGGATTTTCAGTCTTATCAGGTAGACCCATATATATCATATATCTATATATATACATATATATATATATACATATATATATATATATATATATATATATATATATATTGGTGTCGGGCACTGGATTGACTGCACCTACACAATGCAGAGAATCATGACATGAAAACTTCAAAACTACACGTCAACATGTTCTGGCCATGTTCCACTACATATGCAAATGTCCTATTAATAGTTCTAACCTCACATTCATACTCCCCTCTAACATACTTTTTTCCTATGCTTTCCTCTCATCCAGTTAATGTCTTACTCTGTCTCTCTCTCTTGCCAGTTCTACATGTCCCTAGTTCATAAGCCCTTCTTTGTGTAGCTACAACTTTGATAATTTCTATGTTTCTCTGAATTCATACTGTACTGCTCTTATGTTCCACTGCATATACTGCATTACATCTTATGTCACTGTAGAAATTTCATAAATATGAACGCATTGCTTAAGAACCCTGTCTGAACTCTTTAGTAATGAACTGGGTAACTTCCAAATAATTTCATGTATCCTTTCGTAGATTCATAGGTTCACAGGTGTTTACTAGGCTAACGACCACAAGGACCTTTTTAAGCCTAGCCATGCATCCCAAATCTCTGACAAGTTCTGATACCCTTGATAAGTGTAAGCAGGGGGCTTGGGAGATGAAGCATTTACAAGCTAGGGGTTGGGAGCTGAACCATTTACAGATTGCCTGTGTCCATTAGAGACATAAGTGCCAAACCAGGAATTACTTTCTTCTTCCCCATCCAATTGTCTAAGTTGCACTTGAATTTGGTTAGGGAAGAACTCTGCTTTACATGGATGTGGAGTGTGTTCCAGAGACAGGGTAATGTCTGGGATACATACCTGTCTCTCTATCATGTCCTATTTATATTACAGGCAAGGTTCAAGAGTAATTCTTCTGCTGTTTGTTTTGCGGATATGCAAGAAGTTCATTGTAGTGGGGTCTGACAATGCCCTGCATGTTACGCACAGATCTCCCCTCAAAAGCCTGTAGCAGACAGAATACAGGGATAGAGCCTTAAGGCAGTCTGCATAGGACATTCTTCTTAAGCCCTGTATTCATTTACTGAGGAACCTCTGTGGACATTCCAATTGTTGGATATGCCTGGTTAGGTACATACCAAAAAGGGCCAGTTGGCTATCCACTGGGTGGCATACAAGTTTGTACCTAACCTCTTGAATTTGTCAACAATATCTGAGTGGAGTATTGTGTCAAATGCCTTGGCCATGTCAAGGTAGGCATTGTGAACCATTTTGCCCTCATACATTGCTTTGGTGACCTTCTCAAAGAAGTCCACCAGGTTGATCAGGCATGATCTGCCCTTGGCAAACCCAAATTGGGTCAGGTTCAGTGTCTGCAGGTTTACTGTATCACTATTGAGCACTTCCATGGTAATTTTTTCCATGGCTTTACATATAAGACTAGTGAGATTTATGGGTCTGTAGTTTCCAGGGTCTGTAGATGGCCCACCTTTGTGCAAAGGGATGACTGTTGCTGTTCTCCATTCATGAGGCACAAAGCTTGTTTGGAGGTTATAGTTAGTAGCAATTCCAGAGGCCCTGATAGGCCATGTTTCATGCTGCTTAGAAGGCATCCTGGGATATTGTCTGGGCCCACTGATGCAGTATTCTTGGCCTTAGAGAGGGCATTGAGGACCTGTTCCCTAGTGATAGAAGGGGGAGTTATATTTGCTGGTATTTCCTGAGGGAAGTTTGAGGGGGAGAGAGGAGCAAAGTTGGAGGTAAATTTATTGGCCAGTAGGTTTGCTATATCTTCTGGCTCAGTATAAGTGGCTCCATCTACAATGAGCTCTGTACACAATTGTGCATTGCCTTTGAGTCTGCAGACATAGCTGAAGAATGCCTTGTGATTGTCCTTGGTCTGGGAGGCCAAATTCACCTCAAATTTGGCTTTGGTGGACTTTATTTGCCCTCTGAGATGTTTGTGTAATTTGATGAGAGTGCTTTTATTCTGCTGGGTGCCGCACATCCTAATTTTTGCCATGATTTTCTCCTTTTGTTATACAGCCTATTTGTTAAAATTTCAGCAATATGACTTGTAAGCAACACTGTAAACTCTTCACCATGATATGAAAATAGAACTTTGTGATTTGAAACAATCTATGCGACTTCACTGACATTTTGTGTACAACCAGGTCATGGCTGGAAAGGCCCAAGGAACAGTCTACCTACCTGCTTATGAAACGCAACCAAAATAAAATTATAAACTAAATTGCTGACTCTGTAGTCAACTCACTAGCCTGACCAAGGTAAGGATGACAGTAGGCTACTTCTCAGGTACTAGGATACAACAATTTATTAGCATACTCATATCTCGTCTCCCCAGGGTACTCATACAAAATAGTCATTGCTCTGCTGGTGTAAAACACTTATCTATACACACACACACACACACACACACACACACACACACACACACACACACACACACACACACACACACACACACACACACACACACACAAACACACACACACACACATCTATATACTCACACATATACATACACACACACTCACACTTACACAATCTATAGTTACATTCCCTACCATCTTCAACAACCTTTTCAGCCCTTAAGACAACCATTCTGGCATATGTTGTATGACAGCATCCATGCCTCAAAACTAATCACAACTCATTCCACTCTCACTATGATTTCTGAAAACTATTCAACCAATTGCAGTGTGTTAACAATACTGTCATATACTTGGTAAGGATGATTGTCACACTTAAGTTATTTGTATTGCAATTAATGTCAGAGACATTTTATTCTGGAATTATTTTCCAGTAATACTATAACAGACATACGCGCGCACACACACACACACACACACACACACACACACACACACACACACACACACACACACACACTGCAGTCACATACATAAAGAGATGCATGTGTGTGTAGGAGTGTGTGACATATATTTTTACTTATTTATTAATTTATTAATTTATGTAAGAGTATGAAGTTACATATGTCATAGTCATTGAAACCTAGGAAAATTATGTCAATGTATTTATTTATTTATTTATTTATTTATTATTTGTTGACCGGACTAGTCTAACTGGATATATGTCCATCATTTTCAGTAGAGGCCCGGGGAGATAAGTTCCAAAAAAAAAAAAAAAAAACAAATAACAACATTCATATATACAATGCACATTACAAGTTAACACAGACTTTTCAGAGAGGACAGAATACATAACAGTGCAAAATGCAGGTACAATACAAAATGCAGGTACAATACATAATATAACAAAGAAGGCAGCTTATTGTATAATTATATTAATAAAGAGTTGTCCCAATAATAAGTATCCACAGAGGATGCAAATAATGTTAAGTAGAGGAAAACGGTAAGTGCAGTTAATAAGGAAAGTAGAACTTGTTAATGAGAACTATAGAGTAGGCAGAGCCTAGTTAGAAGAGATAGTTGATTAGTCAGGTTTAGTACAGGGGCATAACCAGTGTGTACTCAGGAAAAGTTTCAGTCTGTTTTTGAAAAGTGATATAGAGGAAAGTGAGGAAAGTTCACTTGGAAGAAGGTTCCAGGATTTTCCAGCAGTAGTAGAGAAGAGAGAGTCCCTAGCCCTGTTGTTAGATTTAGAGGTATTTACAAGAAGTCTATGTGATGAACATAAGGACTTCAGATTATTATAGGGGGTGCTGAGGGTAGATAATATAGGAGTATTGTAAGGTTGGTAAAGAGTCTTATGGACAATGGTTAGTTGGTGGAATTTAAGCAGGTTCTGTAGTTCAACCCATCCTAGCTGCTTTAGATTATAGCAATGGTGGGTTCTAAATGGGATGCCTGTAGCAAATCTGGCAATGTTATTGTAGGAGATTTCCATTTTGTTGAGGTTATTCTTAGATAGATTAGTATATATGGGTGAGGCATAGAGAAGTGTAGAGATTAGATGAGTGTGAGCAATAGTTGTTCTGGCTGTAGGTGATAGGAAGGGTTTGAGCCTGTAGAGAGAGCCTTGTTTTTTTGTTAACAGTTTTTATAGTATTGTTGATATGGATGTCAAAGTTTAGGTTGTTGCCAATGGTGATTCCAAGTAGTTTGGTAGTTGGGTCTGGTGATATAAGAGTACCATTAGTGGATGTAACTGAGAAATCTATTGGAGAGGACTTATGAGTAGGATTAAAAAGGAGGAGTTTAGCTTTTTGGGGGTTCAAGAGGAGGCAACTCTGTATAAACCATTGTTCTACCGTATTAAATACCTTTTGGGTAAGGGAGTGAAGTTCGGAAGTGGATGTGGCTGAGCATAAAAGTGTGGAATCGTCTGCGTATTGTATGCATGTAGCTTGGGGGATTGCTAGATGAAGGTCATTGATAAATATGGAGAAAAGGAGGGGTCCTAATATGGACCCTTGAGGGACGCCAAGGTTAATGGGCAGGTGGGTAGATAGAATGTTGTGCCAAAACACTGCCTGTTGTCTGTTATCTAAGTAGGACTGGAACCATTTTATAGTGAATGCATCTAGTGACAGGGATTTGAGGATATTTATAAGTATTTGGTGATTTACCATATCGAATGCCTTGGACAGATCGATAAACAGTGCAGAGGAAATCATATTGTAGTTACGGTTTTTGTTAATACAGTCAATAAAGGAAAGGAGGGCAGTAGTAGTGCTGTGGGAAGGTCTGAAACCATGTTGACAGCTGGAAAGTAAGTTATTTTGGATTAGGTGGACTATCAATTCCCTATGGATGCATTTTTCCATGATCTTTGCCAAAGGGAAAAGATAGGGCTATGGGACGGTAGTTGGAGAATTCAGTAGAGTTTCTGCCTTTATGAAGGGGGATAATATGGGAGACTTTCCAGATGCTAGGGATGTGCCCTTCACTGATGGTTCTATTAATCAGAATGGAAATGGGATAGGCGATGGATTCGGCTGATTTCTGTAGATATTCAGCAGGTAGTTGGTCTGCTGAAGGAGAGGATGGTTTCCGTTTTTGGATAAGGGTAAGAATGTATGTTGTAGAGACTGGTTGGAAGAGAAATGGAGGGGTAGGGTTGTGTTACAGGTAGGTATAGTTAAGCTATTAGGTGATAGCTGACTGGCAAGTGTTTGAATGGCATCAGTGAAAAAGGTACTGAAGGCATTGGCAGTATGCTTGGGATTTTCCTGGTCTGTGCCTTGTGAGTTTGGTGTAATGGATTGACCTGGATGTAGTAGTTGGTTAATGCTAGCCCAGAATTTTTGTGGTTTATTATGGTTGGTCTGCTAGTTTCTTTTATCAGACAGTGTAGCTTTCATAGTGTCATTTCTCAGCTGTCTGAAGTTTTGTTGGTCTACAGGGTTTTTAGTCATTCGCTATTTGGCCCAGTATTTATTTCTGAGGTGGATTTTCTGTTTGGTTTCTTTTGAAAGCCACGGGGCAGATTTAGTCCTAATTCTAATAGAACGGGTTGGTGCATGGTGGTCTAGAATGGCTTGGAATTTAGAATTAAAGTATTTAACAGCTTCTTCCAATGGGAGGTATTTTAAGGGAGACCAGTCACATGCTCTTAGTTCACTTTGGAAGAGATCAGGGTTCTTCTTGGACCTAATTTTCATGAAAGTGGTTGGAATGAAAGCAATTGTCTTATGCCTGATGATGTAGGTAAGTGAGTGGTCACTTATATCATCAGGGAGGGTTCCAGATTCATATATCTGGGGATGGTTATTTATGAGAATCCAAATCTAAAGTACTTTCTTTCTTGTTAGGCTTGTTTATCCTGATTGGGGAGGTAATGGTTTGAGAAAAAAACAAATAGGTTAATGTGGGTGGTAGGGTGGCTGCTGCTACAGCAATTCCAATCAATGTTAAAATCACCTAGGATTATGGTTTCTTGGGGCAGGTTTTGAGATAGCCAGCAAAGGATATCTTCTATGGTGGCATTGTTATTACCAGGAGGTAGATAGATACAGATAATATAGATGGATTTGACAGTGTTGAGTTGAAGTTCGGAAATAAGAATTTCTGCATTAGAATATTGAGGTGGTTTAAAGTCATATGTGGTTATTTGTAACCCTCATTTAAATAGAATAGCTATCCCCCCGCCCTTCTTGGCTGGACCGTCAAGTCTCAGGATATTATATCTGGGTGGGATGATTTCATTGTCTTTAGTTACAGGTTTTAACAAGGTTTCTGTTGAACAAAGAATGTCAAAGGAATAGATTTCCAAGAGAGCATGGAGTTGTACAACTTTGTTATTAATGCTATAAGGAGCAAGTTAGGTGGTTTAGTAAGGGAATGAATATTTGATAGATTGGGGTTATGGAGTTGTGAGGTAGGAGCAGTTGTTGGGCCTGGGTTAGGGTGAATGTCTCCATCTTTTAATGAGAGGAGTTGTATTAGAAAGCTTGGATTTGGGAATCTGCTGTATAGGTGTAGAGATTTTCTGGGATTGAGAGTGTTATATCTAATGTGGAGTATTCTATGATATTTTGCCAGAAGATAACTGGGTGTAGATGTTATGTTAACATGGTTATAGAGGATAGGTAGGGAAGGAGAGGTAGTTAGCTTATTGGGGCAGTGAAGGTGTGGACATAAGTAAGTAGGCAAAAGTTAAAGATGGTAGAAATATGAGTATAAGTAACAGCTGTAAATGCGCTGGGGTGGATAGTTTATACATTTGGATGGATTAGTAGTTGGGTGTCTTGTTGTAGGTAAGGAAGTATACTAGGTGTGGATGGGGAGAGATGGAGGGTGTGGTTGGAGAGATAGGGAGTGGTTAGAGAAGGATGGAATAGGTGTTTGATGGCCAATGGTACAGTTCCCTGAGAGTGGTGGGAAGGGGAAGGGGTGTGGCTAAGTAGTAGAAGAGTGGGACCCCTGGGGGTGGGTGAGAATTGGGGGTAGGGTAGGGGAGTGGAGTGAGCCCGCAGGGCGAAAGGAGCAGGTAGAGACAGGTACCTAGATGGCATCCTTATTTTGTGGGGAGGGGGCCAGGATCAGTTGCAAGTATTTTTCAACTATTTGAATATCAGTACCAGTTTCTTACAATTTACTATGGAAACTAATGGGGAGTATATTAACTATTTGGATATTCGGATTGATAAAAATAGGCAGATGAACAAATTTACTTCAACTATTTACAGGAAACCCACTTACTCGAACACATTATTCCACTTTGAAAGCTGTCACCCCATATATATTGTTAAGGGACAGGGGGTTAGACTTGCTAGGATGATAAGTGAGATTGATAATCATGAAAGAGATGTTTAAGTAATATGCTGAGTAAAAGAGGGTATCCACACACATTTTTAGAACCAATCCTACAAGAAGTCACTGAGAAAAGTGAAAGAGGATATTTTTTTCCACTTCTGGGTTTAGGTGCGGGCATGGACCCACAACCCGAACCAGAAAACATTAACACTATTAGAAGTAGCACCACAAGGGATAATCAGTGTTCCTTTGGGAGGGCATGGATTTTGACCTATACTCCCCAGTTCTCTGAGTTAAGAGATATATTGTATAAAAATTGTTTTTTATTGAAGAATGATAAACAATTGGTGAGTAAAATAGGAGAAAAACCCAAAGTGGTATATAAAAAAATATTAGTATAAAAAATATGTTAGAAAGTAAGAAGAGTGAAAAAAGTATCAACAGGGTGGTTATACCAAGAAATGTGGCCACTGCTCTCAATGTAGGTTTATATTAGAAGGAGATAATGTTGAAATACCTGCCTATGGGGTAGAGCAATCTTGGCACAAGAGCAATTGTGGTACCAAAAATGTGGTCTATTTAGCTCTGTGCCAGGTTTGTGAAATATATTATGTGGGGAAAACTAAAAATGCTTTTAGGACTCGCATCTACCAGCATATTTATGATATAGGGAGAGGTAACAATAAAAATGCCTTGGCAAAACATCTCATTCAGTTTCCTGAACATAATTTTAAATTTCATGTACTAGAACATGTAGTTTTGGATGAGAGAGGGGGACCCAGTGACACCTTTTTAGAGTATAAATAATTGCTGTGGCAACTGAGGGTCAATGCGGTGTACCCCCCCAGGTTTAAATGAAGTTATATCGTTAGCTAGTTTTTTAAAACTCAAATCAGAGTTTTATTTCTAATTTTATGTTAGATATTTTAGGGTTATTATACCATAGTTTTATTATACATTTAGGCTATAATAGATGTTTTTTTATATATATGAATATATATTATAATAGAAGCATGGGAAGTTGTGTTACATGACATATTGTTTCACATGTGTATATTATGAGTGTTGGCACTTTAAAAACTAATGGTAACTTTTCTAATTAATTAATTAAGGTTAGGGTGGGGTCATAGATATATATATATATATATATATATATATATATATATATATATATATATATATATATATATATATATATGTGAGTCTTTTGTATTGCATTTATTCTGAAGAAGTCATAGTTCACAACTGACGAAAGCGCTAAATAAATTGTTGATTCCAGCTCGTGGTGGTCCTGTGCTTTTATGAATTTCAGGTAGAGACAGGTAATGAAGCAGCTAGAGAAGAAACAATCAGCAATGCTGGCTACTGAAGGTAAGTTAGGTAAGTCAGGAGAGGGTAATAGAGATAAGTGAGCCTACAATAGGTAGTTGTAGACAGTTGTAGTAAAGGGTGAAGTGAGAGAAATAAGAGCAGGTCTGGGACTTCAGAAATGTTAAGATAATGAGATAAGAAAAACAGAGGGTAAGCAGGTGGTAAAGGCTGGGATAAGGGTGCCACCTTGTGGACATGTCTTATATTGCAGGTAAGTATGAGAGGGAGCTAGCTGGTTTATAACTGGGGAAGGAGTGACTGCTAGTAAAAGGGGTTACTACAAAGGATAGGAGGTGAGTTGGTTATAGGGTAGATAAGAGAGGGGTAGAGGCTGTTGGCTGTCCTGGCTTGGAGCGTGCTTTTGAACCCCTGAAGCAATAGTACAATGGTAGAATGTTTTACTGGCAGGAATTAGACAACAACACACTTTTCTTGTTTCCTTGAGAGAGGGTGCAGTGAATTAAGGCTGTGAGATGAAACCGCAGGTATTTGAATAGAGTTCTTTATCACCAGATAGGTAGGTTCCTAGAGACTAGTGCAGGAATAGCACAAGAAGAGCAGGGTATTTTCTTGTTTCCTTGAGAGAGGGTGCAGGGAATTAAGGCTGTGAGATGAAACCGCAGGTATTTGTATAGGATCCTTTATCACCAGATAGGTAGGTTCCTATAGACTAGTGCAGGAATAGCACAAGGAGAGCAGGGTACAAAGGCAAGAGACGCTGGGACAGGAGCGGACAGCAGCCCAGGCTTTTCCAAATTACTAAATTGTGGTTATGGTGTTAAAATGAGCAGCCATAGTGGAATCACCATGTTGGAGGGATTGCTTGATGTCAGGGATTGACTGGATGGGAAACAGAAAATACACCCTGGGATCCCACCTGTGTCCCTACTGGACAGGGAGCACAGCTGCTGACTTTGTGGGAACATGGGTGAAATTCTTGGCTAGGCTTATAAGGGTCTCCGGGCCATTAGTCTAGTATTGTCCTGTGAACCTATCGTCCTATGAACCTAAATTATCTTATTGCAGTAGAACAATCTTGTGCAAGAATAGTGGGAATTGGTGCTGCTAATTTTCAAAGTAAGTTGTTACAGGCTGATAATGACCCATCATGCCTCAACCCACATGAACTACAGATAGCAAAACTGAGTTTGCACCAATACTTGTCAGTATGTTTTCATGAAAGGCAGTAAAATTTCATTGTGTAGTGTAGTATGAATTTTGCATGCCCAGTGACAAACAGAGCTGAATACTTATTACATGAAAACAATTCAGTGAAAAGATAGACATGATTTTTTTTCTAAACCCTAAATGTCTGTCTAATTATTAGGAGGCTGAATAAAAAGTAATCAATAAATGAAAGAGGACCCAGATTGGAATCAAACAACAGACGTTATAATGCGTGTGGGCCATCCCTGAGTACCTTAGGAAGTCTCTTTAATAGGATTAGCAGAGAACAGACAGATATAGACATTATTTTGATTCATCACAATGAGGTAGCTGAGAGTAGTCTTAATATCTGCTAGGTGGGCTTGAAATACACAGACATTCATGTCATAAGTTGCTATGGAAATAATTCAAAAGGCTTCCCAGTTCTAATACAAAGTAATTATACATGTTTCAATTATAACAAGAATTTTAACTGTAAAATGAAATAAAATATTTTTAAACCCAGGGTGCCATTTTTTTTCAAATCCCACAGCAGCTGTTTGTCTCCCCTGGTGTGTAATCATCCTCATGTAAGTTTTTGCTTTGATGTAATTCAAACCACCCATCGGGTCAAGCAGATCTCTGCCCACCATAACAAGCAGTAGAAACTTCAAACATCTCTCTTGTGCGGCACCCACAGACACTGTCTTGTAACTAAAGAGACTAAAGCCTAATGTAGGTGCTTAACCTCCAAGTGTCTAGACAGTAAAATACCTTACTTGCACTAACTTAAACAAATGTTAGTGAGTGTGTTAGTACAGTCTGCTGTATAGTTCTTTAATCAAACCTCTGTACCGATGAGTACATCACCAGGAAGGAACAGCTGCATAATACTCTCCAGTTAGTGCCCCCCCCCCAAACTACAGTCTATTTTCTTTTGAGAAATACATCTATAAAATAGCATTCCATTACCTCTCCTGTTTCATCTGTAACTAACCCCAGCATTAATTTTATATCCTTTTAAGAATTTTAGGGTAAAATTAGATAATGCCTATACCTGCCTTAATTTAACAGTATAAAGTAGAGTAACTGTGCAAAGTAGCATACCTTTGCTTAAGGTTCACTGAGTGGTTTCTAATTCTCTTGCACTTCAAAAACAGTGTCTGTAAATTTCAATTACCTATTGGCTATCCTTCTCCTTCCCTGTAGTCTTTACCCCTCCCCACTCCAGGTCTTGTCCTGTCAGGGTTGCCAGACATCCCTATTTGGGCGGGACTGTCCCAAGATCAGCAGCCTGATCCTGAGTCCCGCCCTGCCGGTTTAAGTCCCGGCCAGCCTCCGCTTTGTTTTTTGTTTTTTTTTTTGATTGGCCCGTATACCTGGCATACGGGCCAATCAAAAATCACTAAACACGGAGCTTCTTGTGTTCCGCATTAAACAGAAGTAGGTCCGTGTTTAACGATTTTTAATTGGCCTGTATGCCGGTATACTGGCTAATCAAAAATTGCTAAACACGGAGCTACTTCTGTTGAATGCAGAACTGCAATGTTCCGCATTAAACACGAGAAGCTCTGTGTTTAGCGATTTTTGATTGGTCCGTATGCCGGTATACGGGCCAATCACAAATCGCTAAGCACGGAGCTACTTGTGTTGAATGCAGAACTGCAATGCATTAAACACGAGAAGCTCCGTGTTTAGTGCAGAGCTACTGTTCTTTAATATGGAACTCTTTTCCGCATTAAGGACCTTTTTTTTTTTTGGTCTTCACTTGCAGTGAAAAACCTTTTTTTTTTTTTTTTGTCCCTACCTGGCTGGTTGGAAATCTGGCAACCCTGTGTCCTGTAGTAGACAGCCTGAGATAATTTAAACTTAGGGTGCCATTTTTTTAAAATGCCACAGCAGCTGTTTGTCTCTCCTGGTGTGTAATCATCCTTGTGTAAGTTTTTGCATTCAAGGTATGTTGTACATTGTGGTTTTATACCTAATTATTTATTACAACAGCTTATACTATGTTTTTGTTTTTTGGCACTGCAGGATGTCTTTAGATATTTCTGCTTAATGAACTGCTGTCACACATGCACTTAGATATGTTCTGTTTTCCTTGTTTACTGTTATAGAGCCAGAAGGGTTATTTCAAATATTGCATTTAACTGCTCTAACTGAATTGATTAGTGTTTAAACATGTTGAAAGTATATTTTAATGTAGTAGAGAACTGCTTTATGTATTATTCACATTTTATTTTTGTATATTGCCACAAAAACAGATGTATGTTATCAGGTGCTGAAGCAGGAACAACCATTACTATTACCTGATGTTTTTGTTATTGTTAATCCAAGTCCAATTTGACTGGTTACACAGCATGTGCTGCCTTAATGTAATACTCTCTTACATTTTTTTCTGTTTTTTTTTTCAGTAATTCAAACCGCCCATAGGTCAAGTGGGTCTCTGCCCCCCATAACAAGCAGTGGAAATGTCAAACATCTCCCTTGCACACTGGACACCCACAGACACTGTCTTGTAACTAAAGAGACTAAAACCTAATGTAGGTGCTTATTTTACAGTGTTGTGCTAGTTACTTATAAAAGTAATAAGTTACTATTACTAGTTACTTTTCAGTGAAAGTAATATATTACTATTACTAGTTATTAACTAAAGCAATGCATTACTTTTACATAAGTATAGTTTATCAATTATAATATTGAGATTTACTCACACAAGTAAGGGCATGCATATAAGTGTATTATTAAAGTTGTATACACAATGTTACAATGATGATGAATAGCATTTAACAGTTGAAAAACTCCAGCAGATTACTATTGATAGCCGGGTGGCACAATGGTGCAGCAGTTAGTGTTGTCACCTCATAGCCAGAGGGTTTCTGGTTTGATTCTCAACTGGGCTTCTTTTGTGCAGAGTCTGCATGTCTACTCTGTCACGTCTTATGTGTATTCAGATAAGACAATGATGCTTGGGTGTTAATTTATAGGTTCATAGGTAGGTACTAGGCTATTGGCCCTAGGGCCTATATAAGCCTAGTCAAAAAGGTACCCTGGCTTTCGCCACCCAAGAAAATTATTTTCCTGTGCCCCTGTTGAGCAGAGCCACAGAGGTGATCCCTGGGGTGAATTTCCTATTTTCCATCCAATCATCAAGATTTTTCTTGAAGAGTGCTAATGAGGAGCTTTGTTTGATATAAATAGGTAGTTTGTTCCAGAGTATGGGAGGTCTCTGGGACAGGGATTTATCCCTCCAGCATATTCTGTTTATTGTGGTGACAAGGTTTAGGTCCCTACAGTGTTTAGCTTGGAGGGATTGGGATTTCTTTAAGTAGAGCATGTCCAACAGCTCTGGGTTTGACATAGCTTTGTATGTTAGGCAGAGATCCCCTCTGAGTAGGCGATATGTGATGGAGTAAATCTGGAGTGTTTTGAGACGGTCTGCATAGGGCATCTGTTTGAGGCCGGTAATCCTCTTTGTGAGGTATTTCTGTGGCCTTTCCAGTTGTTGTAGATGTCTTGTGAGGTACGTACCAAAAAGGGCGTTGTACTCTATTATGGGCCTGATGAGTGACGAGTAGTGGGGAATGATGACCTCTTTTTTTCCTGGATGAGAAACCTTTTGTGATGAGGTGTGCCACGTAGAAGGATTTCCTGATTACTGTGGTGATGTGATTATCAAAGGAGAGACTACTGTCCACCTGTGTCCCAAGGTCTCTTATCACACTTTCGGTGTTAAGTAGACTACCACCTATGTGGTAGCTCCTGGGTACAGAGTTTTTACCAAAGGGGATGACAATGCACTTTTTGGCATTGAGCTTGAGGCCATGGCTTTGACACCTGGCATCTGTCTTAGTGAGGCCCTTTTGTAGGATGTCCATATCCTTAGGAGTTTTGATTATGGCTCCTAGTTTGCAGTCATATGTGAACTTCATTAGCCAAAGACCTTCTGTATTAGCCTGTACTTCAGAAAAGTAGATACCAAACAGGAGAGGACCCAGGACTGAACCCTGTGGTACTCCACTTGTCACTGGCCTGAAGTCGGATTTGGAGTCTGCTACTTTCACAGTGTGGGTTCTGTCACTGAGCCAGTTGGCAACCCATCTTGTGACATAGGGATTTATACCTAGTTTAGTGAGTTTATCTATAATTCCAGAGTGGAGGATGGTGTCAAAAGCCTTGGCAAGATCTAGATAGGCTGTGTGAACCACCTTACCCTCATCTATGCTTTGCTGACTGCTTCAAAGAAGTCTATCAGGTTTAGAAGACATGATCTGCCTTTTACTAACCCAAACTGGGTGGGGTCCAGAGTTTGGAGATTACCAATGTCTTTGTTTATAAGTTCAATGATGATACATTCCATGGCCTTGCACACCAGACTCATTAGGCTAATGGGGCAGTAGTTCCAGGGTTCTGTGGTGGCTACCCCTTTGTGGAGTGGGATAACCATTGCTGTGCGCCATTCAGTGGGCATAAAGCCTGAGGTGAGGCTATGATTGAACATGGTGCTTAGGTGGGGTGCCAGTTCATTCTGTAGTTCATGTGGAATGCAGCCTGGGATGTTGTCAGGTCCCATGGATGCTGTGTTTTTGGCTTTGGAGACTGTAGTTTTTACCTGTGCAGCTGTGATTATAGGAACTTTGCATTCTTCCATTATAGAGATGGGCCATTTAGGGGGTGAGAGGGGGCTAAAGGTCCGATCTGCCAGGATGTTGGCAATATCAGTTGGTTCTGTATATTTAGTGCCATTGTGCTGTAACTCTGAGAGGATCTGAGTGTTGCCATTGAGATTTTTGACATAGCAATAGAATGCTTTATGGTTGTCTTTAGAATCAGTGGTGATTTTGTTTTCGTAACTAGCTTTGGAGGATTTTATGAGGGATCTCAGCTTCTTACTGAGGCTGACCAGGGAGTTCCTCCAATCATGGGATTTTACTCTTTTTTGCAATAGTTTCTTTCTTCTGTTGTAGAGTTTGTTTATGGCAGGGGACCACCAGACTGGCTTCCTTTTTTTGGAGAATAGCATCTTGGTTCTGTTAGGGATATCACGATCCATGCACTCATGTAAGTGCTTATAAAAGTGCATTTGTGTGGGATTCAGCAGTTGTACCTCTACTGTCCATCTGCATGGGTGTCGTGAAGTTTGCCACTTCTGTCTTAAGAAGTATGAATTTGGCTTTGGAGAAAATTTTTATGGTGGTTTTCCTAATGGGGGGTGGGGGTGGGATGTGGATGTCTAGGGTGATTAGCTTGTGGTCAGATCTGACCAACGAGGAATTGACCTCTGATGTGGAACACCAGTCACCCATGTTGCTAATGACCAGGTCTATGATATAGCTACCCATGGTGGGTGTGTGGATAAGTTGTTCCGATGCGTTGGTATTTATGAATTCCAGAAAATGTTGAGCAAAAGAGTAGGTACATGAGTAGTTTTCCCAGTTAATGGTGGGGTAGTTCATATTGCCCATTATTAGGGTGTTGGGTTGTATCCTAATAGTTTTCAGTGTATCAAGAAATGAGGAGTGGGACTCCTGGAGCATGGTGGGAGATCTGTAGCAAGTTTCAATTTGGATTGTAGTCTTTCCCAGAGTTGGTTGTACTTGGATAATCACGGGTGCATTATGCTGAGCGACTAGCCTGGATGTGTGGATATACTTAATGAATTTGGACACACCTCACCTTTAGTGTTTTGGTCCAGGTTAGGTGGCCGAAAGGTGTGGTATGAATTATAGCCTGGTAATGCAGGGGTGCTGTCTGGAGCCTTGAACCAGGTCTCTTTCACTGCACAGATGTCGATGTTCTCCATTTTAAGGAGTGCCTCGAGTGAATGCATTTTGAGGTTTAGACTTCTAGTATTGAGTAGCATTATCCTCAGATTTTGCTTGCTTGTACCTGTTACAGTGGTGAATTTGTCATTTGAACCTTGCATAAAAAGGCACTATAGGAGTTTCAAGAGCCTTAGCCAGCATCCGGAATCCCAAGGATGACAGGTGCAGGGCATCTCTGGCAAAGCATCATTGTCTGTCGATCATGTCAGCCCAGGCAGACAGATCCCCTTAGAATGACACCAGAAACTTAGCCAATTGTTGAAGTCACTCATTTTGTCCTTGTACTGTGGTATCATTCTGGATAATGACCGGATGCTACTCAGGGCTAGGATCATACAAGATCGGAGAGTTCCTCCATGTCTCTTTTCATGTAGTCCAGGGAGGTATGTCTCAGGTCATTCACACCAACATGGACAATGACAGAGTCATATTTGTACTTGTTGTGGAGTGACCTGAGTGCGTGCATTATGTGGTGGATCCTGGCACCCAACAGGCAGCTGACAGTAACTTTCTCCTTGTTTAGCCTGGTGAGTGGAACATCAGTGTGCCTGACTTATAGAGTCACCTATGACTAGAGTGTTGGGTACATTGTCATTCTTCATGGGCTGTGGTTGAGTGGCACACTGAGTTTGTGGGCAATGTGTCATTTGGGTTGTGTTGGGGGTGGAGGTTGCTTGCATTTCCGCTTTGGTGGTCTCTGTTGCTTGAGCAGATTTTTATTGACAGCATCCGCAAATGTAGGTGTGTGTTTTGTGTTTCTCTGTCTGTTTTAGTGGCATAGGTTTTGAAGAGACTATGTGATGAGTGTGGTGTGGTGCAAGTGTTTTACTTTCTCTTCTTGACTGTCTAGTCCAGTCTTGGATGAAGAGCGCTTTCCTTCCAGTTTGGCTATATAATTGCATCTCTCACAGGTTGTAGTGTTGGATGGTAGGAGAGGAGGGTTGTCTGTGTACATGAGGCAATTGCTACATAGCCCCAAGATGCCCAGATTCATCAGGTAGACAGGAGAAAACACCAGGAGCTTGACCCTTAGACATGCCTGGATAGGTGCTTATTTATTAAGTACTAAAGATTGTTTTCCTCTAGACAAGTGAGGAGAGTTCTTTAGTAATTTGTAGCTTATTTAGTGCATACAATGAGTTCTGAACAGGTTCTGAGCTAAAAGAAACAGATTTGACTGCTAAAACTAAAAAAAACTGGCACTGGGAATAGTTTAAACCTAGCTAAGCGGCGATGCATAAAGTGTATTTTTTTAATATAACAGTAGCAAATGAGCAAAGTGATTTAAACAAACTGACCAATAAAAAGCTAAAAACTGAGCCCCATTCCAGCAGTCTTCAATCAGACAAGTTCTAACTGCACACTCCTGCCACTAGGGTGCAGGGGAACCTTCTCCAAAAAAAGATGGTCTGGATTAGTGCTCAAGTTATACAACCAAAGCTAGATTTAGCAGGTCTGAATTTAGTCTATGCTACAGCAAACAAGGCATACCAATTTCAGAAAGAAACAGTTCAAATAAGCAGGCACAATTAGCCTTTAACCAGAAACTCCCAGCTCAGAAGGGCAGAGTCTACCCTCTCCCAACACAGGAGTGCAGACCACACCTTCTTAAAATAAAATAACTGGCCTGAAGCCCAAGTGCTTCAACCAAAGGCTTAGATTAACAGTTACAATTTAATCAGGCTACTAACAAGCCATAATAAATGCAGCAGAATAAATGCAATTAAGTAATTTTAAGAACAAGCATCAAAAGCAAAATAAAGTAAAAAAAAGGACATGCCTGGATAGGTGCTTATTTATTAAGTACTAAAGATTGTTTTCCTCTAGACAAGTGAGGAGAGTTCTTTAGTAATTTGTAGCTTATTTAGTGCATACAATGAGTTCTGAACAGGTTCTGAGCTAAAAGAAACAGATTTGACTGCTAAAACTAAAAAAAACTGGCACTGGGAATAGTTTAACCCTAGCTAAGCGGCGATGCATAAAGTGTATTTTTTTAATATAACAGTAGCAAATGAGCAAACTGATTTAAACAAACTGACCAATAAAAAGCTAAAAACTGAGCCCCATTCCAGCAGTCTTCAATCAGACAAGTTCTAACTGCACACTCCTGCCACTAGGGTGCAGGGGAACCTTCTCCAAAAAAAGATGGTCTGGATTAGTGCTCAAGTTATACAACCAAAGCTAGATTTAGCAGGTCTGAATTTAGTCTATTCTACAGCAAACAAGGCATACCAATTTCAGAAAGAAACAGTTCAAATAAGCAGGCACAATTAGCCTTTAACCAGAAACTCCCAGCTCAGAAGGGCAGAGTCTACCCTCTCCCCCCACAGGAGTGCAGACCACACCTTCTTAAAATAAAATAACTGGCCTGAAGCCCAAGTGCTTCAACCAAAGGCTTAGATTAACAGTTACAATTTAATCAGGCTACTAACAAGCCATAATAAATGCAGCAGAATAAATGCAATTAAGTAATTTTAAGAACAAGCATCAAAAGCAAAATAAAGTAAAAAAGTAGGAAAAACACAAATACAGTAAAAGCAGATGAATAAAGTGTAATTTTTTTTATATTACAATAGAAACCGAACAAACTGATTTAAACAAATTATCCAATTAACCAGTAAAAAAAGCACAAAACTGACCCCTGTTCCAGCAGTCTTCAGTCATACAAGTTCTAACTGCACACTCCTGCCACTTAGAGTGCAGGGGAACCTTCTCCAAAAAAGATGGCCTGGATTAGTGCTCAAGTTATACAAATAAAGTTAAATTCAGGATGTCTGAATCTAGTCTATGCTACAGCAAACAAGGCACACCAATTTCAGAAAGAAACAGTTCAAATAAGCAGGCACAATAAGCCTTTAACCAGAAATTCCCAGCTCAGAAGGGCAGAATCTAGCCTCTCCTCCCACAAGACCACAAACCTTCTTAATGAAAAATAATTGGCCTGAAGTCCAAGTGCTTTAACCAGAACTGATGCACTTTTAGAATAACAGACACTGAGCCTTCAATCAGCAATTCCCAACTTAGAAGGATTTACACTACATGTCCTGCCACAACAGTGTAGACCACAAACCTTCTTAATGTAAAACAACTGGTTCCAGAGCCCAAGTGCTTAAACCAAAAGGCTTAGTATAACAGTCACAATTTAATCAGGCCACCACCAAGCAGCAATAAATGGAGCAGGATAAATACAACTGATTAGTTTTAAGAAGATGCAAAAGCAAAATAAAGTGCATTTTTTAAGTAAAGTGCAAGGAGAGAGGAAGGAGGAGCAGAAGAAAAATTCAAGGTTAAGAACCTAAGTGGGTTGGCCTTCTCAAATGCTCTCTCTGAATTAAGTACAGTGAACACCAGACTGGGAGGGGTGTCCCAGATCAAAGTTATAGTAGGGGAGAGCAACTGCAAAGCCACCAACTATAACTACACCACAAGAAAAGGGGGGGGGGACAGTTTCAGGACAGATGAGAAACAGAAAACAATGCCAGAAAAAATATAAAATAATTCAGTCAGGCAAAATTAAGACAATGCAGAACTCTGAAAGGTTAAAATGCCAAGAAATATACTGATCAATCAGCAATATATTTCCAGATTGTTTGAGAATCACACACCAGATGGAACACAAGGAGTTTCCAACAGTGTATGCAAGAATTTACAAACTATTTTTAAATCAGCAAGCCTTGACGCAATCAAATTTAAGATGTTTATAACACATAAACACATCAGGATAGATAAAACTTAAATGAACTAGCTAACTGACTGACTGCTACCCACACATGCTTTCACCCAGGCTGCTTACACAGAAGGGCAATCTGCTTGCACATGCTCAGTACTTATATGCATGTGCCCACGTACTACAGTGGCTTTAAAGGTACAACACACACACTATGATATACGCTCTGTATTTGCTTGGGTTTCATCAGAGTGCTCTGGTTTCTTCCCACATTCCCAAGACATGCTGCAGGTGGATTAGACAACAAATGCACTATGATCTACATCCTCCCTCTTTGACAATTTTGTCATGCAAATGAAAAGGGATGATCCGATATGTGTGCAAATTATATAAACACATAAACAATAATAATCATGCCCAGGTTACCATGTATATAGGATTAGGTCTTGAGATGCAACCTGACCTCTTTATATAATAATCAGTACTGAGTTTAGCAACAGGGACAATTACTGGGGAATTCTCTTTATTAGGAACTTCAGGGACACTTACAGGATCAGATAATGAATTGTTCTCTGGAACAGGAATAATCAATAACATACTCTGAAAATTAGAGTGTCAATTACAGACAAGATGCTGTAACACTGGCTTGGACACTGGCAATAAATGTTTCCGATTCCACCTAAATTCCATTCCTTGTGACTCGATGTATGATCTCAGTTCCTTACATAGATTTTTCACAAGTCCTACTCGATCAAAACCTTTTGATTTCTGCATCCTCAGTATCTCTCCTTCTTTTACTGGTTTGAGAGGTGTGCTGGTTTTGTAATAATGAAATTTCTATGACAAACACTTTTTCATGAGTTGAGTTTTACTGCTTTGTTGTTTTCAGCACTTGGAATCAACAAATTCTTACTGACTGCTAGTTTATTTCTGGTTTGTCTCAACATCAGTCTCTGAGCAGGTGAACCAAGTAAATTGTCTCGATGAATGTTTCTGAGATTAAGCAAATTGAGAAAAATATTGGTTTTGACTCTTTTGGATTTTTCCAACAACCGTTTCACACTTTGAACTGCATGTTCAGCCAAGCCATTAGATTATGGATACTCAGGACTACTAGTAACATGAACAGAGTCCCATGTCTCAGCAAATCTTTTGAGCTGCTGACTTGTAAACTGTGCACCATTGTCAGAAATGACTTTATGCGGACTACCATTGAAAGAAGAATGGCTCTTTAATTTTGTAATGATAGTACTGGACATTATGTTAGGAAGTAGGTCAGTCTCAAACCAATTTGAATAAGAGTTTACTAACACCAAATAATGTTGACCATTCCATTCGAAAATATCTGTGGCTACTGTCAACCAAGGTAGTTCAGGAATCTGGTTCAGCTGAACTGGTTCTTTGTTTATGCGGTTTAGTACTATTACAAATTGAAGAAGCTGAGATTTCCTTCTTAATATCTTTTGATATAGAAGGCCAAAATACAAATTCTCTCACCCTTCTTTTGGTAGAATCAGTTCCTGGGTTACCTCAATGCAAGATTTTAATATACTCTTGTGAGGATTTTGGAATTGCCACTTTTGGACCTTTCATGATGATACATACCATCTTCCATCAAAATCTTGACTGTATAAGAAAAATACTGCTGCACATCTAGTGGTAAACGAAACTGTTTTGCTGGCCATCCATGATTGATAAAATGGTTCAGCTTCTGGAGAACTGGCTCAGAAGCTGTGTGATTTCTAAGCTTATCAAGAAGTGTGGTAGAAAAAGTTTCTCTCTTCCATAACTTCAAAATCAGATTTCTCATTGTCATGCTGGTCAGTGATTTGTCTGGGTGATCTGGATAAAGTATCAACAAGATAAAGAAGGTTGCCTTTTGTGTAAACCATATTGACATTGTACTTTTGCAATTTTATCATCATGTGTTGCAATCTAGCTGGGGCTGTGTGCATTGGTTTTCTCAAAATAGTAACCAGAGGTTGGTGATCAGTTTCAATTTGGATAAGTTGGCCATAAATATAATCACTGAACTTCGAACGTGTAAACACTATTGCCAAAAGCTCTTTTTAAATTTGTGCATACTGCATCTCAGTTTGAGTTAGAGTTCTAGACACATAGGCTGCTGGTCTGCCTACTTGAAGAATTACTGCACCGAGACCATATTTTGAAGCATCACAAGAAAGAGTTACAGGTCTGTGACCATCATAATATCTCAATGAGTGGGCTGGCAATTTTCTGTTTCAGGACATTAAATGCTCTTTAGTGGTGTTCCATCCAGAACCAAGTTACATTTTTGCATGTCAGCTCTCATAGTGGTGCTGAAAGCTCACCTAAATCAGGAATGAAGTTGCCTAAATAGTTGACCATGCCA